>NC_084617.1:2400465-2647965 GCF_033978795.1 Nerophis ophidion
ATCCATTTTCTACCGTTTATTCCCTTTTGGGGTCGCGGTGGGCGCTGGCGCCTATCTCAGCTACAATCGGGCAGAAGGCGTCGTACACCCTGGACAAGTCGCCACCTCATCGCATATAGACAGACAACATTCACCCTCACATTCACATCCCTAATTTAAATACATCCTGTTCGTGACGCCAATTTTCTGTGGTGGAAAAGTCCGAATCTTAGACAGGAACAATAGACAGTTTGTTACAACAGTTTTAATGACTCACAATCAGATAGTACAAAGTTGGATTGAATCAATATGAAAACAGACAGTGTCTCATGAGACAAAAGATGGTGAACCCTCTTCAAGGAATTAAGAAAGAGCGCACACCAGGCTTGGTCTTCCCTTCTTATTTCTACACTCCGTCCATCCATCCATTTTCTACCGCTTATTCACTTTTGGGGTCACGGGGGGCGCTGGCGCCTATCTCAGCTACAATCGGGCAGAAGGCGTCGTACACCCTGGACAAGTCGCCACCTCATCGCAGATAGACAGACAACATTCACCCTCACATTCACATCCCTAATTTAAATACATCCTGTGTGTGACGCCAATTTTATGTGGTGGAAAAGTCAGAATCTTAGACCGGAACAATAGAGTTTGTTACAACAGTTTTAATGACTCACAATCAGATAGTACAAAGTTGGATTGAATCAATATGAAAACAGACAATGTCTCATGAGACAAAAGATGGTGAACCCTCTTAAAGGAATTAAGAAAGAGCGCACACCAGGCTTGGTCTTCCCTTCTTATTTCTATACTCCATCCATCCATCCATTTCTACCGTTTATTCCCTTTTGGGGTCGCGGTGGGCGCTGGCGCCTATCTCAGCTACAATCGGGCAGAAGGCGTGGCACACCCTGGACAAGTCGCCACCTCATCGCAGATAGACAGACAACATTCACCCTCACATTCACATCCCTAATTTAAATACATCCTGTTTGTGACGCCAATTTTATTTGGTGGAAAAGTCTGAATCTTAAACAGGAACAATAGAGAGTTTGTTACAACAGTTTTAATGACTCACAATCAGATAGTACAAAGTTGGATTGAATCAATATGAAAACAGACAGTGTCTCATGAGACAAAAGATGGTGAACCCTCTTCAAGGAATTAAGAAAGAGCGCACACCAGGCTTGGTCTTCCCTTCTTATTTATACACTCCGTCCATCCATCCATTTTCTACCGTTTATTCCCTTTTGGGGTTGCGGTGGGCGCTGGCGCCTATCTCAGCTACAATCGGGCAGAAGGCATCGTACACCCTGGACAAGTCGCCACCTCATCGCAGATAGACAGACAACATTCACCCTCACATTCACATCCCTAATTTAAATACATCCTGTTCGTGACGCCAATTTTATTTGGTGGAAAAGTCTGAATCTTAAACAGGAACAATAGAGAGTTTGTTACAACAGTTTTAATGACTCACAATCAGATAGTACAAAGTTGGATTGAATCAATATGAAAACAGACAGTGTCTCATGAGACAAAAGATGGTGAACCCTCTTCAAGGAATTAAGAAAGAGCGCACACCAGGCTTGGTCTTCCTTTCTTATTTCTACATCCATCCATTTTCTACCGTTTATTCCCTTTTGGGGTCGCGGTGGGCGCTGGCGCCTATCTCAGCTACAATCGGGCAGAAGGCGTCGTACACCCTGGACAAGTCGCCACCTCATCGCAGATAGACAGACAACATTCACCCTCACATTCACATCCCTAATTTAAATACATCCTGTTTGTGACACCAATTTTCTGTGGTGCAAAAGTCCGAATCTTAAACAGGAACAATAGAGAGTTTGTTACAACAGTTTTAATGACTCACAATCAGATAGTACAAAGTTGGATTGAATCAATATGAAAACAGACAGTGTCTCATGAAACAAAAGATGGTGAACCCTCTTAAAGGAATTAAGAAAGAGCGCACACCAGGCTTGGTCTTCCCTTCTTATTTCTACATTCCATCCATTCATCCATTTTTCTACCGTTTATTCCCTTTTGGGGTCGCGGTGGGCGCTGGCGCCTATCTCAGCTACAATCGGGCAGAAGGCGTCGAACACCCTGGACAAGTCGCTACCTCATCGCAGGGCCAACGCAGATAGACAGACAACATTCACCCTCACATTCACATCCCTAATTTAAATACATCCTGTTCATGACGCCAATTTTATTTGGTGGAAAAGTCTGAATCTTAAACATGAACAATAGAGAGTTTGTTACAACAGTTTTAATGACTCACAATCAGATAGTACAAAGTTGGATTGAATCAATATGAAAACAGACAGTGTCTCATGAAACAAAAGATGGTGAACCCTCTTAAAGGAATTAAGAAAGAGCGCACACCAGGCTTGGTCTTCCTTTCTTATTTCTACATCCATCCATTTTCTACCGTTTATTCCCTTTTGGGGTCGCGGTGGGCGCTGGCGCCTATCTCAGCTACAATCGGGCAGAAGGCGTCGTACACCCTGGACAAGTCGCCACCTCATCGCAGATAGACGGACAACATTCACCCTCACATTCACATCCCTAATTTAAATACATCCTGTTCGTGACGCCAATTTTCTGTGGTGGAAAAGTCTGAATCTTAAACATGAACATTAGAGAGTTTGTTACAACAGTTTTAATGACTCACAATCAGATAGTACAAAGTTGGATTGAATCAAAATGAAAACAGACAGTGTCTCATGAGACAAAAGATGGTGAACCCTCTTCAAGGAATTAAGAAAGAGCGCACACCAGGCTTGGTCTTCCCTTCTTATTTCTACACTCCGTCCATCCATCCATTTTCTACCGCTTATTCACTTTTGGAGTCACGGGGGGCGCTGGCGCCTATCTCAGCTACAATCGGGCAGAAGGCGTCGTACACCCTGGACAAGTCGCCACCTCATCGCAGATAGACAGACAACATTCACCCTCACATTCACATCCCTAATTTAAATACATCCTGTGTGTGACGCCAATTTTATGTGGTGGAAAAGTCAGAATCTTAGACCGGAACAATAGAGTTTGTTACAACAGTTTTAATGACTCACAATCAGATAGTACAAAGTTGGATTGAATCAATATGAAAACAGACAATGTCTCATGAGACAAAAGATGGTGAACCCTCTTAAAGGAATTAAGAAAGAGCGCACACCAGGCTTGGTCTTCCCTTCTTATTTCTATACTCCATCCATCCATCCATTTCTACCGTTTATTCCCTTTTGGGGTCGCGGTGGGCGCTGGCGCCTATCTCAGCTACAATCGGGCAGAAGGCGTGGCACACCCTGGACAAGTCGCCACCTCATCGCAGATAGACAGACAACATTCACCCTCACATTCACATCCCTAATTTAAATACATCCTGTTTGTGACGCCAATTTTATTTGGTGGAAAAGTCTGAATCTTAAACAGGAACAATAGAGAGTTTGTTACAACAGTTTTAATGACTCACAATCAGATAGTACAAAGTTGGATTGAATCAATATGAAAACAGACAGTGTCTCATGAGACAAAAGATGGTGAACCCTCTTCAAGGAATTAAGAAAGAGCGCACACCAGGCTTGGTCTTCCCTTCTTATTTATACACTCCGTCCATCCATCCATTTTCTACCGTTTATTCCCTTTTGGGGTTGCGGTGGGCGCTGGCGCCTATCTCAGCTACAATCGGGCAGAAGGCATCGTACACCCTGGACAAGTCGCCACCTCATCGCAGATAGACAGACAACATTCACCCTCACATTCACATCCCTAATTTAAATACATCCTGTTCGTGACGCCAATTTTATTTGGTGGAAAAGTCTGAATCTTAAACAGGAACAATAGAGAGTTTGTTACAACAGTTTTAATGACTCACAATCAGATAGTACAAAGTTGGATTGAATCAATATGAAAACAGACAGTGTCTCATGAGACAAAAGATGGTGAACCCTCTTCAAGGAATTAAGAAAGAGCGCACACCAGGCTTGGTCTTCCTTTCTTATTTCTACATCCATCCATTTTCTACCGTTTATTCCCTTTTGGGGTCGCGGTGGGCGCTGGCGCCTATCTCAGCTACAATCGGGCAGAAGGCGTCGTACACCCTGGACAAGTCGCCACCTCATCGCAGATAGACAGACAACATTCACCCTCACATTCACATCCCTAATTTAAATACATCCTGTTTGTGACACCAATTTTCTGTGGTGGAAAAGTCCGAATCTTAAACAGGAACAATAGAGAGTTTGTTACAACAGTTTTAATGACTCACAATCAGATAGTACAAAGTTGGATTGAATCAATATGAAAACAGACAGTGTCTCATGAAACAAAAGATGGTGAACCCTCTTAAAGGAATTAAGAAAGAGCGCACACCAGGCTTGGTCTTCCCTTCTTATTTCTACATTCCATCCATTCATCCATTTTTCTACCGTTTATTCCCTTTTGGGGTCGCGGTGGGCGCTGGCGCCTATCTCAGCTACAATCGGGCAGAAGGCGTCGAACACCCTGGACAAGTCGCTACCTCATCGCAGGGCCAACGCAGATAGACAGACAACATTCACCCTCACATTCACATCCCTAATTTAAATACATCCTGTTCATGACGCCAATTTTATTTGGTGGAAAAGTCTGAATCTTAAACATGAACAATAGAGAGTTTGTTACAACAGTTTTAATGACTCACAATCAGATAGTACAAAGTTGGATTGAATCAATATGAAAACAGACAGTGTCTCATGAAACAAAAGATGGTGAACCCTCTTAAAGGAATTAAGAAAGAGCGCACACCAGGCTTGGTCTTCCTTTCTTATTTCTACATCCATCCATTTTCTACCGTTTATTCCCTTTTGGGGTCGCGGTGGGCGCTGGCGCCTATCTCAGCTACAATCGGGCAGAAGGCGTCGTACACCCTGGACAAGTCGCCACCTCATCGCAGATAGACGGACAACATTCACCCTCACATTCACATCCCTAATTTAAATACATCCTGTTTGTGACGCCAATTTTCTGTGGTGGAAAAGTCTGAATCTTAAACATGAACATTAGAGAGTTTGTTACAACAGTTTTAATGACTCACAATCAGATAGTACAAAGTTGGATTGAATCAAAATGAAAACAGACAGTGTCTCATGAGACAAAAGATGGTGAACCCTCTTCAAGGAATTAAGAAAGAGCGCACACCAGGCTTGGTCTTCCCTTCTTATTTCTACACTCCATCCATCCATCCATTTTCTACCGTTTATTCCCTTTTGGGGTCGCGGTGGGCGCTGGCGCATATCTCAGCTACAATCGGGCAGAAGGCGTCGTACACCCTGGACAAGTCGCCACCTCATCGCAGATAGACGGACAACATTCACCCTCACATTCACATCCCTAATTTAAATACATCCTGTGTGTGACGCCAATTTTCTGTGGTGGAAAAGTCTGAATCTTAAACAGGAACAATAGAGAGTTTTTTACAACAGTTTTAATGACTCACAATCAGATAGTACAAAGTTGGATTGAATCAATATGAAAACAGACAGTGTCTCATGAGACAAAAGATGGTGAACCCTCTTAAAGGAATTAAGAAAGAGCGCACACCAGGCTTGGTCTTCCCTTCTTATTTCTACACTCCATCCATCCATCCAATTTCTACCGCTTATTCCCTTCTGGGGTCGCGGGGAGCGCTGTCGCCTATCTCAGCTACAATCGGGCAGAAGGCGTCGTACACCCTGGACAAGTCGCCACCTCATCGCAGGGCCAACACAGATAGACAGACAACATTCACCCTCACATTCACATCCCTAATTTAAATACATCCTGTGTGTGACGCCAATTTTCTGTGGTGGAAAAGTCTGAATCTTAAACAGGAACAATAGAGAGTTTGTTACAACAGTTTTAATGACTCACAATCAGATAGTACAAAGTTGGATTGAATCAATATGAAAACAGACAGTGTCTCATGAGACAAAAGATGGTGAACCCTCTTGAAGGAATTAAGAAAGAGCGCACACCAGGCTTGGTCTTCCCTTCTTATTTCTACACTCCATGATGTCCTAGTTTGTATCATAACTTATGTAACTGTCCAATGTTCAGGCCGACTTGACCTCTCATGTCGTGTCCTTGCCAAGGTGAAAGTTACCCAAAACAGATTTAGGACAGAAATGATCCACTATATAACTAAAAAAGGTCATTATTCGTAAGTATGATGCGGTGCGGTTCTACACGACTAGAACCTTCCATTATGTATGCATTTTCTTTCCAGGTGCAGGCGCACCTCATTTCACCAGCCCCTTCTCTTCCTTGTCCCGCAGCATTTGTGGTATTCAGCACCTGGAGCGAGCGGGCAACAACCTGACCTTGTTCGACTCGCTCTACTTCTGCGTGGTCACCTTCTCCACCGTGGGCTTCGGTGACGTCACCCCGCAGATCTGGCCCTCGCAGCTGCTGGTGGTCATCATGATCTTTGTGGCCCTCATCGTGCTGCCCATACAGGTGAGGACTCAGAGACGCTTTCATAGGCGGTGCTCGCTCTTGAAGACTCCAAACCAAAAGGAGGCAGCATTACCAGGTGACCGATCTCATTCCAGGAAGGAACTCATCTGGACCCATTTTTAGGGGTCTTTCTTTTGGGGGTGACAACTCTAAGGCCCCTTCTACACTAAGGTTATATATATATATGTACATATATATATATATGTACATATATATATAGTGGTAGCTTGGGAGGAAGCCGGAGTACCCGGAGGGAACCCACGCATTCACGGGGAGAACATGCAAACTTGTAGCTGAGATAGGCGCCAGCGCCCCCCGCGACCCTGAAAGGGAATAAGCGGTAGAAAATGGATGGATGGATGGTAGTTTGTACGTGCACAACATGCATCTTCTGCTGTTGTCATTTCTGATACAAAATGTTGCATAGGTCTAACTAATATCTGTCAGTAGACTCGCTATGGAAGTGCAAAAAATGATTACAAGGATGACGAGGAAAAGACACGGTCGAAGTGATACCAGGTAAATAAGACCACTTACAAAACCTGAAGAGACGGTCTGGAAGTGATCTGTAAAACATAAACAAGAAGCACCCTCACATGTTGTGTAGACCACCAGGAATTATTAAATGTAGAAAAAACCCCATCATAATATGATCCCTTTGAGTATCGGCTCAGGCACGGTTTGGCACTAGCATCAGTTAAGAAATAAAGGAGAGCCGTCCAGGGTCCAAACCCTGTTTCCATATTAGTTGGGAAATTGTGTTAGATGTAAATATAAACAGAATACAATGATTTGCAAATCATTTTCAAGCCATATTCAGTTGAATATGCTACAAAGACAACATATTTGATGTTCAAACTCATAAACATTTTTTTTTTTTGCAAGTCAGGTTGGTTCTAGATATTCTATATGCATGTGCAAGTCAGGTTGGTTCTAGTTGGGGGCGGCATGGCGTAGTGGGTAGAGCGGCCGTGCCAGAAACCTGAGGGTTGCAGGTTCGCTTCCCACCTATTGACATCCAAATCGCTGCCGTTGTGTCCTTGGGCAGGACACTTCACCCTTTGCCCCCGGTGCCGCTCACACCGGTGAATGAATGATGAATGAATGATTGGTGGTGGTCGGAGGGGCCGTAGGCGCAAACTGGCAGCCACGCTTCCGTCAGTCTACCCCAGGGCAGCTGTGGCTACATATGTAGCTTACCACCACCAGGTGTGAATGAATGATGGGTTCCCACTTCTCTGTGAGCGCTTTGAGTATCTAACAATAGAAAAGCACGATATAAATCTAATCCATTATTATTATTATAGTTATTCTATATGCATGTGCAAGTCAGGTTGGTTCTAGATATTTTATATGCATGCGCAAGTCAGGTTGGTTCTAGTTATTCTATATGCAAGTGTAGCTCAGGTTGGTGCTAGTTAATCTATATCTGGCCTAAGCAATTATTTTGACTCGGGGCCACAATTAAAGTAAAAAATGTGTTTGGGGGCCGGTATATCTATTTATAGGAACACTAACACAAAATCTCACAATAATGTCTTTATTGAATGCTAAAAACGTAATGACAGACCGCCTTAAAAAACGCAATGGAATTTACATTTTTCTGTGAACGATAAAACACTGAATATTGACGAAATATGAATGGCCCAGCCGCTTTCGATCGACATATTTTATAATCAAGTGAAACGCAACAAAAATTCAACAAAGAGTGAAATATGAACACGAAGGTTACAAAATAAACCCACCTGCAATCTGATACATCTAATATTAGCTGAATTCCCCCCAGAAATCAATAAAATACTTTCTATTTTATTCAATTCTACAAACCCCGTTTCCGTATGAGTTGGGAAATTGTGTTAGATGTAAATATAAACAGAATACAATGATTTGCAAATCCTTTTCAAGCCATATTCAGTTGAATATGCTACAAAGACAACATATTTCATGTTCAAACTCATAAACTTTGTTTTTTTTTGCAAATCAAGTCAGGTTGGTTCTAGATATTCTATATGCATGTGCAAGTCAGGTTGGTTCTAGTTATTCTATATGCATGTGTAGCTCAGGTTGGTGCTAGTTAATCTATATCTGGCCTGAGCAATTATTTTGACTCGGGGCCACAATTAAAGAAAAAAATGTGTTTGGGGGCCCGTATATCTATTTAAAAGGTGATGTAACACAGAGGTGAACATGCCCTTTCCCAACTACTTTGGCACGTGTTGCAGCCATGAAATTGTAAGTTAATGATTATTTGCAAAAAAAAAACAAAGGTTATAAGTTTGAACATCAAATATGGGTTGAAAAGGATTTGCAAATCCTTGTATTCTGTTTATATTTACATCTAACACAATTTCCCAACTCATATGGAAACGGGCTTTGTATATATATGTATATGTATGTATTTATATATATAGAATAGAATAGAATAGAATAGACTTTATTGTCATTATATTTGCTTATAACGGGATTAAAGACTCCAACTTAAGGTGCGGTTGTGGGAACAAATATGGGGTAAAATAAATAACACAATTGAACTAACAATTGAAATAAACAGACTAATATCCAATAAAAATAACAAGCAATCATGTACAACATACAAAACACTGTAGAAATACAAAATACTGTACAATATACAGAACAAGACAAGAGTACCGAAGTAATAAATAACAATCAGTGTCGGACATATTGCACTCGAAGTGTAGCATTGCACAGTAGGGTATTAGGGCAGGATATTGTATATTATTATTATTATTATAAGTTAGTTTATTATTATCATATATATGTGTACATGCATGTATATGTATGTGTATATGTATATGTATGGCTATATGAATGTGTGTGGATATATACATCCATCCATTTTCTACCGCTTATTCCCTTTTGGGGTCGCGGGGGGCGCTGGCGCCTATCTCAGCTACAATCGGGCGGAAGGCGGGGTACACCCTGGACAAGTCGCCACCTCATTGCAGGGTTAGGGTTAGGATTTATACATATACATAGATATATTTTATCTTTTTTTAAATATTTTTTACTATTTATATCACTAAATGATTGTGTATGCTCCTTAGTGGATCTGCTCCAATTTCTTTGAACCAGTTAACTGTAACAATGACACTCCTTCTTTATTCTACATGAAAAGGAATGCAAAGTGCAATTCCAACAATTCAATTGACAATTTCACTGAAAATAAAATGCTGTATTTTTTTGTTCAATGTGGGCTATTTTCCAGGGAAATATGAGCAGCAGGCGAGCGCTTTGTCCAACCCCCGCATTGACGCAGCGGGCCACGGCGCCGTCCACGAACACAACCACTTGTCCATATTGCCGCAAAAAGTTCTATTTGGACACAAATACACGGTCGTCTGCCATGAAAATACTCAGATTTCAGGCATGTTGTCTTGCTCGGTCGGTAGAGTGGCCGTGCCAGCAACTTGAGGGTTCCGGGTTTGATCCCCGCTTCCGCCATCCTAGTCACTGCCGTTGTGTCCCTGGGCAAGACATTTTACCCACCTGCTCTCAGTGCCGGCCTAACTACTTTAAATGGAACTTAGTTATTGGGTTTCACTGTGTAAAACACTTTTAGTCACTAGAGAATAAATATAAATTAGAAATATAAATCACTTTACTAAATAACAAGCTGCCGGAAAAAAGAGGCGGGCACACATCTCCAATATATGCTGTGTGGAAAATGATATAGTGTGGCAGCAAATTCAAACATTCTGACAGAAAAACTGGAAATTTGCAAAAGTCTTAAAGCAGTTAGGTTCACCCCAAGGGTGTCAAACTGATTTTAGCCCGGGGGCCACATGGAGGAAAATCTGTGCACACGGACTATTAAAATCATGACATTAAAACAGGGGTAGGGAACCTGTGGCTCTAGAGCCAGATGTGGCTCTTTTGATGACTGCATCTGGCTCTAGAGCTATGGCTCTAGAGCCAGCTGTGGCTCTTTTGATGAATACATATGGCTCTCAGATCATTATATTTATATAGCGCTTTTCTCTAGTGACTCAAAGCGCTTTACAAAGTGACACCCAATATCTAAGTTACATTTAAAGCAGTGTGGGTGGCACTGGGGGCAGGTGTGTAAAGTGTCTTGCCCAAGGACACAACGGCAGTGACTAGGATGGCGGAAGCGGGAATCGAACCTGGAACCCTCAGGTTGCTAGCACGGCCACTCTCCTAACCGAGCTAAGCCGAGTAACCGTGTAATACTCTTCCGTATCAGTAGGTGGCAGTCGGTAGCTAATTGCTTTGTAGATGTGGGAAACAGCGGGAGGCAGAGTGCAGGTAAAAAGGTGTCCAATGCTTAAACCAGGGGTAGGGAACCTATGGCTCTAGAGCCAGATGACTGCATATGACTCTCAGATCAATCTTAGCTGACATTGCTTAACACGATGAGTAATGAATAATTCCGCTGGTAATCACAGTTTCAAAAATAACGTTCAAATTATAAAACATTCTCATGCATTTTAACCCAACCATCCGTTTTCTACCGCGCCTGTTCAAGATGTCGCATTAATGGTAAGAAGTATTATATTTATTATGGGTTAACTTTTAGAATAACAATGTTGTTCAAAAGAATAAGAGACTTATTATACTCTACAAATGTTGATCATACTTAAAAATCAATCAATCAATCAATCAATGTTTATTTATATAGCCCCAAATCACAAATGTCTCAAAGGACTGCACAAATCATTACGACTACAACATCCTCGGAAGAACCCACAAAAGGGCAAGGAAAACTCACACCCAGTGGGCAGGGAGAATTCACATCCAGTGGGACGCCAGTGACAATGCTGACTATGAGAAACCTTGGAGAGGACCTCAGATGTGGGCCACCCCCCCTCTAGGGGACCGAAAGCAATGGATGTGGAGCGGGTCTAACATGATACTGTGAAAGTTCAATCCATAATGGATCCAACACAGCCGCGAGAGTTCAGTTCAAAGCGGATCCAAGACAGCAGCGAGAGTCCCGTCCACAGGAAACCATCTCAAGCGGATCAGCAGCGTAGTGACGTCCCCAACAGATACAGGCGAGCGGTCCATCCTGGGTCCCGACGAGCGGTCCATCCTGGGTCTCGACTCTGGACAGCCAGTACTTCTTCCATGGTCATCGGACCGGACCCCCTCCACAAGGGAGGGGGGGACATAGGAGAAAGAAAAGAAGCGGCAGATCAACTGGTCTAAAAAGGAGGTCTATTTAAAGGCTAGAGTATACAGATGAGTTTTAAGGTGAGACTTAAATGCTTCTACTGATGTGGCATCTCAAACTGTTACCGGGAGGGCATTCCAGAGTACTGGAGCCCGAATGGAAAACGCTCTATAGCCCGCAGACTTTTTTTGGGCTTTGGGAATCACTAATAAGCCGGAGTCCTTTGAAGGCAGATTTCTTGCCGGGACATATGGTACAATACAATCGGCAAGATAGGATGGAGCTAGACCGTGTAGTATTTTATACGTAAGTAGTAAAACCTTAAAGTCACATCTTAAGTGCACAGGAAGCCAGTGCAGGTGAGCCAGTATAGGTATATATGTATGTATATATGTATATAAAGGTATATACAGTATAGGTATATATGTATGTATATATGTATATAAAGGTATATACAGTATAGGTATATATGTATGTATATATGTATATAAAGGTATATACAGTACAGGTATATATGTATGTATATATGTATATAAAGGTATATACAGTATAGGTATATATGTATGTATATATGTATATAAAGGTATATACAGTATAGGTATATATGTATGTATGTATGTATGTATATAAAGGTATATACAGTATAGGTATATATGTATGTATATATGTATATAAAGGTATATACAGTATAGGTATATATGTATGTATATATGTATATAAAGGTATATACAGTATAGGTATATATGTATGTATATATGTATATAAAGGTATATACAGTACAGGCGTAATATGATCAAACTTATTTGATCACATTTGAATACACATTTAGTTGTATTCAGTGTTAAAAAAATGTTATATGGCTCTCACAAAAATACATTTTGAAATATTTGGCTTCCAGGGCTCTCTCAGCCAAAAAGGTTCCCGACCCCTGCATTAAAAGTACAAAATAAACACAACTTCAGGTGGTTTTTGTTGTCTTACTTTGGCCAAAAATAGGACAAACACATTCTGAAAATATTACAGTAAAAATACAGAAAAAATACTGGCGGCGGTTAAATTTTAGATCCATTCAGGAAAGAAGATTCTGGAATTTTGCAACCCTAATTGTGTCACCATTAATCCTACTTTCTGACAGACAAACGGGATGTTTTAAAGCGGTTAGTTTTAGTCTATACTATTTTTCATGAGACAAAAAACAAAAGCTTGCATTTAAAGACATTTGAGACGTGTAGTTTTATTACAAAGTGCTCAGGTTTATGGAGTCATCATTCACTTTATTACTACCAACTAAAAGTGCAACATGTAAAATGCTATAGTTTACGAGCCATCATCATGTTGCTAACAAATGTCAAATGTTTACTACAAACATATTTTATGTTTGCTCAGGCCTTGTGGTAGTCGTGCTGAATAGTACAACATGTCGTGCTCAATAGTACAACATGTCGTGCTCAATAGTACAACATGTCGTGCTCAATAGTACAACATGTCGTGCTCAATAGTACAACATGTCGTGCTCAATAGTACAACATGTCGTGCTGAATAGTACAACATGTCGTGTTGAATAGTACAACATGTCGTGCTCAATAGTACAACATGTACACGTGTTGAATAGTACAACATGTCGTGTTGAATAGTACAACATGTCGTGCTCAATAGTACAACATGTCGTGCTCAATAGTACAACATGTCGTGCTCAATAGTACAACATGTCGTGCTCAATAGTACAACATTGCGTGCTCAATAGTACAACATGTCGTGCTCAATAGTACAACATGTCGTGCTGAATAGTACAACATGTCGTGCTGAATAGTACAACATGTCGTGCTCAATAGTACAACATGTCGTGCTGAATAGTACAACATGTCGTGCTCAATAGTACAACATGTCGTGCTCAATAGTACAACATGTCGTGCTGAATAGTACAACATGTCGTGCTGAATAGTACAACATTTCGTATTAATAGTACAACATGTCGTGCTGAATAGTACAACATGTCGTGCTGAATAGTACAACATGTCGTGCTCAATAGTACAACATGTCGTGCTCAATAGTACAACATGTCGTGCTCAATAGTACAACATGTCGTGCTCAATAGTACAACATGTCGTGCTGAATAGTACAACATGTCGTGCTCAATAGTACAACATGTCGTGCTCAATAGTACAACATGTCGTGCTCAATAGTACAACATGTCGTGCTCAATAGTACAACATGTCGTGCTGAATAGTACAACATGTCGTGCTGAATAGTACAACATGTCGTGCTCAATAGTACAACATGTCGTGCTCAATAGTACAACATGTCGTGCTGAATAGTACAACATGTCGTGCTCAATAGTACAACATGTCGTGCTCAATAGTACAACATGTCGTGCTCAATAGTACAACATGTCGTGCTGAATAGTACAACATGTCGTGCTCAATAGTACAACATGTCGTGCTGAATAGTACAACATGTCGTGCTCAATAGTACAACATGTCGTGCTGAATAGTACAACATGTCGTGCTCAATAGTACAACATGTCGTGCTGAATAGTACAACATGTCGTGCTCAATAGTACAACATGTCGTGCTCAATAGTACAACATGTCGTGCTCAATAGTACAACATGTCGTGCTCAATAGTACAACATGTCGTGCTCAATAGTACAACATGTCGTGCTCAATAGTACAACATGTCGTGCTCAATAGTACAACATGTCGTGCTCAATAGTACAACATGTCGTGTTGAATAGTACAACATGTCGTGCTCAATAGTACAACATGTCGTGCTCAATAGTACAACATGTCGTGCTCAATAGTACAACATGTCGTGCTGAATAGTACAACATGTCGTGCTCAATAGTACAACATGTCGTGCTCAATAGTACAACATGTCGTGTTGAATAGTACAACATGTCGTGCTCAATAGTACAACATGTCGTGCTCAATAGTACAACATGTCGTGCTCAATAGTACAACATGTCGTGCTCAATAGTACAACATGTCGTGCTCAATAGTACAACATGTCGTGCTGAATAGTACAACATGTCGTGCTCAATAGTACAACATGTCGTGCTGAATAGTACAACATGTCGTGCTCAATAGTACAACATGTCGTGCTCAATAGTACAACATGTCGTGCTCAATAGTACAACATGTCGTGCTCAATAGTACAACATGTCGTGCTGAATAGTACAACATGTCGTGCTGAATAGTACAACATGTCGTGCTCAATAGTACAACATGTCGTGCTCAATAGTACAACATGTCGTGCTGAATAGTACAACATGTCGTGCTCAATAGTACAACATGTCGTGCTGAATAGTACAACATGTCGTGCTGAATAGTACAACATGTCGTGCTGAATAGTACAACATGTCGTGCTGAATAGTACATGTCGTGCTGAATAGTACAACATGTCGTGCTCAATAGTACAACATGTCGTGCTCAATAGTACAACATGTCGTGCTGAATAGTACAACATGTCGTGCTGAATAGTACAACATGTCGTGCTGAATAGTACAACATGTCGTGCTGAATAGTACAACATGTCGTGCTGAATAGTACAACATGTCGTGCTCAATAGTACAACATGTCGTGCTCAATAGTACAACATGTCGTGCTGAATAGTACAACATGTCGTGCTCAATAGTACAACATGTCGTGCTCAATAGTACAACATGTCGTGCTGAATAGTACAACATGTCGTGCTCAATAGTACAACATGTCGTGCTGAATAGTACAACATGTCGTGCTCAATAGTACAACATGTCGTGCTCAATAGTACAACATGTCGTGCTGAATAGTACAACATGTGCTCAATAGTACAACATGTCGTGCTGAATAGTACAACATGTCGTGCTCAATAGTACAACATGTCGTGCTCAATAGTACAACATGTCGTGCTGAATAGTACAACATGTCGTGCTCAATAGTACAACATGTCGTGCTCAATAGTACAACATGTCGTGCTGAATAGTACAACATGTCGTGCTCAATAGTACAACATGTCGTGCTGAATAGTACAACATGTCGTGCTCAATAGTACAACATGTCGTGCTCAATAGTACAACATGTCGTGCTGAATAGTACAACATGTCGTGCTCAATAGTACAACATGTCGTGCTGAATAGTACAACATGTCGTGCTGAATAGTACAACATGTCGTGCTGAATAGTACAACATGTCGTGCTGAATAGTACAACATGTCGTGCTCAATAGTACAACATGTCGTGCTCAATAGTACAACATGTCGTGCTGAATAGTACAACATGTCGTGCAGAATAGTACAACATGTCGTGCTCAATAGTACAACATGTCGTGCTGAATAGTACAACATGTCGTGCTCAATAGTACAACATGTCGTGCTCAATAGTACAACATGTCGTGCTGAATAGTACAACATGTCGTGCTGAATAGTACAACATGTCGTGCTGAATAGTACAACATGTCGTGCTCAATAGTACAACATGTCGTGCTGAATAGTACAACATGTCGTGCTGAATAGTACAACATGTCGTGCTGAATAGTACAACATGTCGTGCTGAATAGTACATGTCGTGCTGAATAGTACAACATGTCGTGCTCAATAGTACAACATGTCGTGCTCAATAGTACAACATGTCGTGCTCAATAGTACAACATGTCGTGCTGAATAGTACAACATGTCGTGCTGAATAGTACAACATGTCGTGCTGAATAGTACAACATGTCGTGCTGAATAGTACAACATGTCGTGCTGAATAGTACAACATGTCGTGCTCAATAGTACAACATGTCGTGCTCAATAGTACAACATGTCGTGCTGAATAGTACAACATGTCGTGCTCAATAGTACAACATGTCGTGCTCAATAGTACAACATGTCGTGCTGAATAGTACAACATGTCGTGCTCAATAGTACAACATGTCGTGCTGAATAGTACAACATGTCGTGCTCAATAGTACAACATGTCGTGCTCAATAGTACAACATGTCGTGCTGAATAGTACAACATGTGCTCAATAGTACAACATGTCGTGCTGAATAGTACAACATGTCGTGCTCAATAGTACAACATGTCGTGCTCAATAGTACAACATGTCGTGCTGAATAGTACAACATGTCGTGCTCAATAGTACAACATGTCGTGCTCAATAGTACAACATGTCGTGCTGAATAGTACAACATGTCGTGCTCAATAGTACAACATGTCGTGCTGAATAGTACAACATGTCGTGCTGAATAGTACAACATGTCGTGCTGAATAGTACATGTCGTGCTGAATAGTACAACATGTCGTGCTCAATAGTACAACATGTCGTGCTCAATAGTACAACATGTCGTGCTCAATAGTACAACATGTCATGCTGAATAGTACAACATGTCGTGCTGAATAGTACAACATGTCGTGCTGAATAGTACAACATGTCGTGCTGAATAGTACAACATGTCGTGCTGAATAGTACAACATGTCGTGCTCAATAGTACAACATGTCGTGCTCAATAGTACAACATGTCGTGCTGAATAGTACAACATGTCGTGCTCAATAGTACAACATGTCGTGCTCAATAGTACAACATGTCGTGCTGAATAGTACAACATGTCGTGCTCAATAGTACAACATGTCGTGCTGAATAGTACAACATGTCGTGCTCAATAGTACAACATGTCGTGCTCAATAGTACAACATGTCGTGCTGAATAGTACAACATGTGCTCAATAGTACAACATGTCGTGCTGAATAGTACAACATGTCGTGCTCAATAGTACAACATGTCGTGCTCAATAGTACAACATGTCGTGCTGAATAGTACAACATGTCGTGCTCAATAGTACAACATGTCGTGCTCAATAGTACAACATGTCGTGCTGAATAGTACAACATGTCGTGCTCAATAGTACAACATGTCGTGCTGAATAGTACAACATGTCGTGCTGAATAGTACAACATGTCGTGCTCAATAGTACAACATGTCGTGCTGAATAGTACAACATGTCGTGCTCAATAGTACAACATGTCGTGCTGAATAGTACAACATGTCGTGCTGAATAGTACAACATGTCGTGCTGAATAGTACAACATGTCGTGCTCAATAGTACAACATGTCGTGCTGAATAGTACAACATGTCGTGCTGAATAGTACAACATGTCGTGCAGAATAGTACAACATGTCGTGCTCAATAGTACAACATGTCGTGCTCAATAGTACAACATGTCGTGCTGAATAGTACAACATGTCGTGCTGAATAGTACAACATGTCGTGCTGAATAGTACAACATGTCGTGCTCAATAGTACAACATGTCGTGCTGAATAGTACAACATGTCGTGCTGAATAGTACAACATGTCGTGCTCAATAGTACAAGGTGTTTTCCGTACGTGTCTCACACGTGTCAACATGATTCCAGAGATAATGTGACTAGAATAGGATAGAGTTTTATAGTCACTATTACAGTGAACAGGTGCATACACAATAATATAGTAATATAAATAGTAAAAAAGATAAAAAAGAAAGAAAGATGTATATGTATATATACACACACATGCATATATATATATACATATACACATACGCATACATTTATACACATACATTATATATATAATATACAATATATATATATACATATATGTACAGTATATATACATACACATACATTTATACATAATGTCTGTGGGGCGGCATAGCTCGGTTGGTAGAGTGGCCGTGCCAGCAACTTGAGGGTTGCAGGTTCGATTCCCGCTTCCGCCATCCTGGTCACTGCCGTTGTGTCCTTGGGCAAGACACTTTACCCACCTGCTCCCAGTGCCACCCACACTGCTTTAAATGTAACTTAGATATTGGGTTTCACGATGTAAAGCGCTTTGAGTCACTAGAGAAAAGCGCTATATAAATATAATTCACTTCACCTCACTACATATACATATATACATACGTATGTATATATATATTTATATATATATACACACGTATGCATACATACACACCTATATATATACACATATACATACACATATACAAACATATATATACATATATATATATATACATATATACACACACACATTTACATACATATAAATACATATATACAAGTTCAAGTTACAAGTTTATTCACAATACCATATAACATTTACAATAGTGGTGAATATCATTACTATACATATACACAAATATGTATACACATGTATACATACATACATACATTTACATACATATATATATATCCATCCATCCATCCATCCATCCATTTTCTACCGCTTATTCCCTTTTGGGGTTGCGGGGGGCGATGGCGCCTATCTCAGCTACAATCGGGCGGGAGGCGGGGTACACCCTGGACAAGTCGCCACCTCATCACAGGGCCAACACAGATAGACAGACAACATTCACACACTAGGGACCATTTAGTGTTGCCAATCAACCTATCCCCAGGTGCATGTCTTTGGAGGTGGGAGGGGCCTATCCCCAGGTGCATGTCTTTGGAGGTGGGAGGGGCCTATCCCCAGGTGCATGTCTTTGGAGGTGGGAGGGGCCTATCCCCAGGTGCATGTCTTTGGAGGTGGGAGAGGCCTATCCCCAGGTGCATGTCTTTGGAGGTGGGAGGGGCCTATCCCCAGGTGCATGTCATTGGAGGTGGGAGGAAGCCGGAGTACCCGGAGGGAACCCACGCATTCATGGGGAGAACATGCAAACTCCACACAGAAAGATTCTGAGCCTGGATTTGAACCCAGGACTGCAGGACGTTTGTATTGTGAGGCAGACGCACTAACCCCTCTTCCACCGTGTAGCCCTTATATATGTATGTATGTATGTATATATATATATATATATATATATATATATATATATATGTATATATATATATATATATATATATATATATATATATATATATATGTATGTTTGGATGCTGCTTGGCTGGAGGTGGTCGTCCAGATAAATGTCATTTTTGTTGTTGTTGTTGTTGAGCCAATGTCAGGGTAAACAACATCAACAACAAGAGGTCATGACAGCTTCTGACAAATGTATTTGTTTCTGGGAGAAAACTCCAAACTGTGCGATATTTTCAGGAGGTGCAAGTGTGAAAAAAGTCAAAACAAAAAACAAATCAATAAGCCCTGCTGGTCATGGCAGGACTCGGGCCGGGAGGTTGAGGCTAAGCGGGGCCAGTTTGTAAATGTCAGGTGTATTTATGGGTGAATGTAGTGAGGACGGTGTAGTGGAGGACATGTTGCTGATGTCCATGCTGCTGATCGGCATTTCCTCCTCGGGAATTCACTGTAACACAAATATCTGTGTACACATATTTGTCTCCAGCAAAGAATATCCACATGGCCAAAGTTGGACATGCAGGATGAACACCAATGTGCACGTTTACTCACCATTCACCGACATTTTGTACTCCAACTGATGCCTTGGAGTCCGTAACCCAGTGTTGTTCAAGCTTTTTTGAGCCGAGGCACATTTTTTGCGTTGAAATAATGGAGGCACAACACCAGCAGAAATCATTAAAAAATGGAACTCAGTTGACAGTAAAAAGTGGTTCTCACTATTGTTGGATATGACTTGAAAGCATAAGCAAGCATGCATGACTATAGCTCTTGTCTCAAAGTAGGTGTACTGTCACCACCTGTCACATCACACCCTGACTTATTTGCACTTTTTTACTCTTTTCCTGTGTGTAGTGTTTTACTTCTTTTCTTGCGCTCCTATTTTGGTGGCTTTTTCTCTTTTTTTGTTATTTTCCTGTCGAGCGATATTCCCCGCTTTGACTTTGTTTTAAGCAATCAAGAATATTGCAGTTGTTTTTATCCTTCTTTGTTGAGACATTGTTGATTGTCATGACACGTTCGGATGTACTTTATCTTTGCTCCACAGTAAGTCTTTGCTGTCGTCCAGCATTCTGTTTTTGTTTACTTTGTAGCAAGTTCAGTTTTAGTTTGGTTCTACATAGTCTTCCTTAACTTTCATTGCCTTTTCTTAAGGGCACTCACCTTTTGTTCATTCTTTTGTTTAAGCGTTAGGCACCTTTTTACCTGCACGCTGCCTCCCGCTGTTTCAGACATCCATAAAGCAATTAGCTACCTGCTGCCACCTACTGATATGGAAGAGTATTACAGGGTTACTCTGCCGAGCTCTAGACAGCACCGACACTCAACAACAACACATCATTTGCAGACTATAATTACTGGTTTTCCAAAAATATTTTTAAACCAAATAGGTTTGATTGATTGATACTTTTATTAGTAGATTGCACAGTACAGTACATATTCCCTACAATTGACCACTAAATGGTAACACCCCAATAAGTTTTTCACGTTAATCAATTCATGGTAGGTGAAATGAGATAATCTCCCAAAGCACACTAGTGTGCCGCGACACAGTGGTTGAAAAACACTGCCGTAACCAATTCGACTGTTTTGTTGAAATATTGTATCAAATTATATAAATCTATTAAAAAAATTGAAAGAAAAAAAGAAATGTAAATAAATCTGAAAATAATATAAAATCATTTAAAAATGACAGACTACGTTTGTAATAAAATAATGTGCGTAATTGAAATAAAAGTGAAGAAAATAAAAATTAAAAAAAAAATAATCTAAAAATATAGTTAAACACTGACAAAATAATTACATAATAAAACAACATGTGTAAAGTAGTTAATTAAAATAAGAGAAGAAAAGAAAAATGTAAAAAAAAAATATTCTAAAAATATAGTTAAACAATGACAAAATAATTACATAATAAAATAACATGTGTAATATAATCAAAATACACTCCACTCCCTGCATCTTCTTTATTTCAGTAATTTTAAATGACTAAATAAAGTATATTATTTTTATAAGATACTTTTTCATTAAAAAAACAAACAAACATGAAATCATTACTTCTGCCATAACTTCTTTAAAGAGGTCATATTATGATTTATTTTCTACATTTAACAGACTTCCTTGTGGTTTTTATAACATGTGATAGTGCTTGTCTGGTCAACATTTTGCATCGATGATGTTTTAAGGACCGTTTTCAAGCCGCTTTTTCACCGCCTCTTCAGCAGTCTTATTTACGTGCCTCCACTTCGACAGCATCTTCTCCCCCGTCAGCCATGCTGTAGTTTTTAGGACTTCCGTATCGAGTCATCTGACTGACTTGAGTTAGAACTATGCTACTTTGTAACAGAAATGGTGTCAGTGTAGGTCGCATGTGGATCTACACACCAAGAAGATAGCGAAAAGGAAGGAGCTTATTGACTACAATATATATATATATATATATATATATATATATATATATATATATATATATATATATATATATATTGCCAGAAGTATTTGGCCTCCTGCTTTAACTCGCAAATGAACTTGAAGTGCCATCCCATTCCTAACCCACAGGGTTCAATATGACACCTACTGCAGCTATCACAGCTTCAACTCTTCTGGGAAGGCTGTCCACAAGGTTGCGGAGTGTGTTGATAGGACATTTTCCACCATTCTTTCAAAAGCGCATTGGTGAGGTCACACACTGATGTTGCCTGGCTCTTAGTCTCCGTTCTAATTCATCACAAAGGTGTTCTATTAGGTTCAGGTCAGGACTCTGTGCAGGCCAGTCAAGTTCATCCACACCAGACTTTGTCATCCGTGTCTTTATGGACCTTGCTTTGTGCACTGGTGCACATTCATGTTGGAAGAGGAAGGGGCCCGCTCCAAACTGTTCCCACCAGATTGGGAGCATGGAATTGTCCAAAATATTTTGGTATCCCTCAGCATTCAAAAAGTTCCTTTCACGGGAACTAAGGGGCCAAGCCCAACTCCTGAAAAACAACCCCACACCCTAATTCCTCCTCCACCAAATTTCACACTCCACACAATGCAGTCCGAAATGTAGCGTTCCCCCTGGCAACCTCCAAACCCAGACTGGTCCATCAGATTGCCAGATGGAAAAGCGTGATTCATCAGTCCAGAGAAGGCATCTCCACTGCTCTGGAGTCCAGTGGTGATGTCCTTTACACCAAGCACCCCAATCTTTGCATTGGACTTGGTGATGTGTGGCTTAGGTTCAGCTGCCCGGCCATGGAAAGCCATTCCATGAAGCTCTCTGCATACTGGACGTGGGCTAATCGTAACGTCAGATGAAGTTTGGACTGACTGTGCAGAAAGTCTTTGCACTATGCTGACCTCTCTGTCAGTTTACCTGGCCCACCACTTGCTGGCTGAGTTGCTGTTGTTCTCAAACTCTTTACTTTTCTTATAATAAAGTAGACTTTGGACTATTTCGGAGCGAGGACATTTCACGACTAGATTTGTTGCACAGGTGGCATCCTCTGACAGTTCCACGCTGGAAATCACCGAGAGTGGCCCATTCTTTCGTAAAAACAGTCTCCATGCCTAAGTGCTTGATTTGATACACCGGGCCAAGTGATTAGGACACCTGGTTCTCATCCCTTGGATGGCTGTCCAAATACTGAACTTAAAATCAAATTATTCCTTGTCTGAAGTCTTTTTTGTAAGTGCGGTTGTTGGCCAGTTGGGAGATTGCAAACAGGACAGGATGTAACAACACATTTTGTTTAGTGTTGTGCACATAAAGCAGTTTAATGACATTCGAGGGATCGAGAGAATAAAAATAGTGTTGTAAAAAGACGTAGGATGCAGTGAGTCCTCACACAGTGTGAGGTTCTTGTCGCCGTGTGACCGTCTGTGGAATGAGTTTATGGGGATAAGTTTGGCACAAAGCTGGTCAAAATGTGTATGTTGTCAATATAATGTGATGATGTTGTTTGCTAGATTAGCACCATGTTGTGTTGGCAAACAAACTGACACGTATTTGCATACACGGCTGCAGGATCAGTGCTCGAGGAACAGAGAATGTGTGTCAACTTATTTGCATGGTCGGTCAGAAAGTGAAGAAATATTACACATATTAATAATACAGCAACATCCTTTTATGATTTCACAAACCTTGTTTCCATATGAGTTGGGAAATTGTGTTCGATGTAAATATAAACAGAATACAATGATTTGCAAATCCTTTTCAAGCCATATTCAGTTGAATATGCTACAAAGACAACATATTTGATGTTCAAACTCATAAACTTTATTTTTTCTTTGCAAATAATGATTAACTGGGAATTTCATGGCTGCAACAAGTGCCTAAGTAGTTGGGAAAGGGCATGTTCACCACTGTGTTACATCACCTTTTCTTTTAACAACACTCAATAAACGTTTGGGAACTGAGGAAACTAATTGTTGAAGCTTTGAAAGTGGAATTCTTTCCCATTCTTGTTTTATGTAGAGCTTCAGTCCTTCAACAGTCCGGGGTCTCCGCTGTCCTATTTTATGCTTCATAATGCACCACACATTTTCCATGGGAGACAGGTCTGGACTGCAGGCGGGCCAGGAAAGTACACACACTCTTTTTTTTTACTAAAGCCACGCTGTTGTAACGTGCTGAATGTGGCCTCTGAAATAAGCAGGGGCGTCCATGAAAAAGATGGCGCTTAGATGGCAGCATATGTTGTTCCAAAACCTGTATGTACCTTTCAGCATTAATGGTGCCTTCACAGATGTGTAAGTTACCCATGCCTTGGGCACTAATGCACCCCCATACCATCACACATGCTGGCTTTTCAACTTTGCGTCGATAACAGTCTGGATGGTTCACTTCCCCTTTGGTCCGGATGACACAATGTCGAATATTTCCAAAAACAATTTGAAATGCGGACTCTTCAGACCACAGAACACTTTTCCACTTTGCATCAGTCCATCTTAGATGATCTCGGGCCCAGAGAAGCCGGCGGCGTTTCTGGATGTTGTTGATAAACGTCTTTCGCTTTGCATAGTAGAGCTTTAACTTGCACTTACAGATGTAGCGACTGTCATGTCTTGTGATCATGTTTTGTGTAGTTATGTTCTGTTTTGCTTAAGACTCCATTGTTTCCTGTTTTTGCACTTCCTTGTTTGTTTTGTTTCCATGAGTACCCATTAGTTTTCACCTGTCCTCATGTCACGCACCTGTCTCACGTTTGCATAGTAGAGCTCTAACTTGCACTTACAGATGTAGCGACCAACTGTAGTGAAGTGAAGTGAATTATATTTATATAGCGCTTTTCTCTAGTGACTCAAAGCGCGTTACATAGTGAAACCCAATATCTAAGTTACATTTAAAGCAGTGTGGGTGGCACTGGGAGCAGGTGTGTAAAGTGTCTTGCCCAAGGACACAACGGCAGTGACTAGGATGGCGGAAGTGGGAATCGAACCTGCAACCCTCAAGTTGCTGGCACAGACGCTCTACCAACCGAGCTATGCCGCTGAAAAACCACTGTATTTAGTGACAGTGGTTTTCTGAAGTGTTCCTGAGCCCATGTGGTGATATCCTTTAGAGATTGATGTCGGTTTTTGATACAGATGGAAGGTCACGGTCATTCAATGTTGGTTTCCGGCCATGCCGCTTACGTGGAGTGATTTCTCCAGATTCTCTGAACCTTTTGATGATATTATGGAGCGTAGATGTTGAAATCCCTCAATTTCTTGCAATGTCACTTTGAGAAAGGTTGTTCTTAAACTGTTTGACTATTTGCTCACGCAGTTGTGGACAAAGGGGTGTACCTCGCCCCATCCTTTCTTATTTTTTGCCACCTTTCCCAACTTCTTTGTCACGTGTTGCTGGCATCAAATTCTAAAGTTAATGATTATTTGCACCAAAAAAAAGGAAACAATGGAGTCTCAAGCAAAACAGTCGCTACATCTGTAAGTGCAAGTTAAAGCTCTACTATGCAAAGCGAAAGCCTTTTATCAACAACATCCAGAAACGCCGCCGGCTTCTCTGGGCCCGAGATCATCTAAGATGGACTGATGCAAAGTGGAAAAGTGTTCTGTGGTCTGACGAGTCCACATTTCAAATTGATTTTGAAAATATTCGACATCGTGTCATCCGAACCAAAGAGGAAGCTAACCATCCAGATTGTTATCGACGCAAAGTGTAAAAGCCAGCATGTGTGATGGTATGGGGGTGCATTAGTGCCCAAGGCATGGGTAACTTACACATCTGTGAAGGCACCATTAATGCTGAAAGGTACATACAGGTTTTGGAGCAACATATGCTGCCATCTATGCGCCGTCCTTTTCATGGACGCCCCTGCTTATTTCAGCAAGACAATGCCAAGCAACATTCAGCAAGTGTTACAACAGTGTGGCTTCGTAAAAAAAGAGTGCGGGTACTTTCCTGGCCCGCCTGAAGTCCAGACCTGTCTCCCATGGAAAATGTGTGAAGCGTAAAATAGGACAGCGGAGACCCCGGACTGTTGAAGGACTGAAGCTCTACATAAAACAAGAATGGGAAAGAATTCCACTTTCAAAGCTTCAACAATTAGTTTCCTCAGTTCCCAAACGTTTATTGAGTGTTGTTAAAAGAAAAGGTGATGTAACACAGTGGTGAACATGCCCTTTCCCAACTACTTTGGCACGTGTTGCAGCCATGAAATTCTAAGTTAATCATTATTTGCCAAGAAAAAATAAAGTTTATGAGTTTGAACATCAAATATGTTGTCTTTGTAGCATATTCAACTGAATATGGCTTGAAAAGGATTTGCAAATCATTGTATTCTGTTTATATTTACATTTAACACAATTTCCCAACTCATATGGAAACGGGGTTTGTAGATGTATATTTATATGTATATAAATACATGTATGTATTTACCAAATCAAAGATTGAATAGTCAACTTCTCCCTCCCGTCTGCTGACTAAGTCTGCTGTCGCCCCAAATGCAGTTTGAGCAGCTGGCCTTCCTGTGGATGGAGCGCCAGAAGTCCGGCGGGAACTACAGCCGCTACAGGGCGCAGACGGAGAAGCACGTGGTGTTGTGTGTCAGCTGCCTCAAGATCGACCTCCTCATGGACTTCCTCAATGAGTTCTTTGCTCATCCTCGCCTCCAGGTGCTCCACACAAGTCTTGCACGAGAAGCTTGGTGTCGGTGGTCCGTAATCCTTTTCCATCTGAGGTCAACACATTGGATTATTGCAGCAGTTGGTTGGATCACGCCACTGCTGCCTTGCTCATGTGTGTGTTGGCCACACGTGCGCATGCTAATTAGTTTATAGCCTCTTGCTTGAAGTTAAAGTCCTACTGAAATGAGATGTTCTTATTTAAACGGGGATAGCAGCTCCATTCTATGTGTCATACTTCATCATTTCGACATATTTTTGCTGAAAGGATTTAGTAGAGAACATCGATTTTGGTCGCTAATAAAAAAAGCCTTGCCTGTACCGGAAGTAGCAGACGATGTGCGTGTGACGTCACGGGTTGTGGAGCTCCTCACATCTGAACATTGTTTACAATCATGGCCACCAGCAGCCAGAGCGATTCGGACCGAGAAAGCGACGATTCCCCCATTAATTTGAGCGAGGATGAAAGATTCGTGGATGAGGAAAGTGAGAGTGAAGGACTAGAAAAAAAAAAATCAATCAATCAATGTTTACTTATATAGCCCTAAATCACAAGTGTTTCAAAGGTCTGCACAAGACACAACAACATCCTCGACTCAGATACCACATCAGAGCAAGGAAAAACTCAACCCAATGAGACAATGAGAAACCTTGGAGGGGACCACAGATGTGAAAGTCCAGTCCATAATGGATCTAACATAATAGTGTGAGAGTGAAGTCCATAGTGGATCTAACATAATAGTGTGAGAGTCCAGTCCATAGTGGATCTAACATAATAGTGAGAGTCCAGTCCATAGTGAATCTAACATAATAGTGTGAGAGTCCAGTCCATAGTGGATCTAACATAATAGTGTGATAGTCCAGTCCATAGTGAATCCAACATAATAGTGAGAGAGTCCAGTCCATAGTGGATCTAACATAATAGTGTGAGAGTCCAGTCCATAGTGGATCTAACATAATAGTGTGATAGTCCAGTCCATAGTGAATCCAACATAATAGTGAGAGAGTCCAGTCCATAGTGATCTAACATAACAGTGAGAGAGTCCAGTCCATAGTGGATCTTACATAATAGTGTGAGAGTCCAGTCCATAGTGGATCTAACATAATAGTGAGAGTCCAGTCCATAGTGGATCTAACATAATAGTGTGAGTCCAGTCCATAGCGGATCTAACATAATAGTGTGAGAGTCCAGTCCATAGTGGATCTAACATAATAGTGAGAGTCCAGTCCATAGTGGATCTAACATAATAGTAAGAGTCCAGTCCATAGTGGATCTAACATAATAGTGTGATAGTTCAGTCCATAGTGGATCTAACATAATAGTGTGAGAGTCCAGTCCATAGTGGATCTAACATAATTGTGTGAGAGTCCAGTCCATAGTGGATCTAACATAATAGTGACAGTCCAGTCCATAGTGGATCTAACATAATTGTGTGAGAGTCCAGTCCATAGTGGATCTAACATAATAGTGAGAGTCCAGTCCATAGTGGATCTATCATAATAGTGTGAGAGTCCAGTTTATAGTGGATCTAACATAATAGTGTGAGAGTCCAGTCCATAGTGGATCTAACATAATAGTGAGAGTCCAGTCCATAGTGGATCTAACATAATAGTAAGAGAGTCCAGTCCATAGTGGATCTAACATAATAGTGTGAGAGTCCAGTCCATAGTGGATCTAACATAATAGTAAGAGTCCAGTCCATAGTGGATCTAACACAATAGTAAGAGAGTCCAGTCCATAGTGGATCTAACATAATAGTAAGAGAGTCCAGTCCATAGTGGATCTAACATAATAGTGAGAGTCCAGTCCATAGTGGATCTAACATAATAGTGTGAGAGTCCAGTCCATAGTGGATCTAACATAATAGTGAGAGTCCAGTCCATAGTGGATCTATCATAATAGTGTGAGAGTCCAGTCCATAGTGGATCTAACATAATAGTGTGAGAGTCCAGTCCAGCCCTAAATCACTAGTGTCTCAAAGGGCTGCACAAACCACTACGACATCCTCGGTAGGCCCACATAAGGGCAAGGAAAACTCACACCCAGTGGGACGTCGGTGACAATGATGACTATGAGAACCTTGGAGAGGAGGAAAGCAATGGATGTCGAGCGGGTCTAACATGATACTGTGAAAGTTCAATCCATAATGGATCCAACACAGTCGCGAGAGTCCAGTCCAAAGCCCTAAACATCTCCCTAGGGAGGCGTTCAGGTTGCATCCTGACCAGATGCCCGAACCACCTCATCTGGCTCCTCTCGATGTGAAGGAGCAGCGGCTTTACTTTGAGTTCTTGAGTTGTGGGTTCTTCCGAGGATGTTGTAGTCGTAATGATTTGTGCAGTCCTTTGAGACATTTGTGATTTGGGGCTATATAAATAAACATTGATTGATTGATTGAGTTCCTCCCGGATGGCAGAGCTTCTCACCCTATCTCTAAGGGAGAGACCCAAACTCATTTGGGCCGCTTGTACCCGTGATCTTGTCCTTTCGGTCATGACCCAAAGCTCATGACCATAGGTGAGGATGGGAACGTAGATCGACCGGTAAATTGAGAGCTTTGCCTTCCGGCTCAGCTCCTTCTTCACCATAATGGATCGATACAACGTCCGCATTACTGAAGACGCCGCACCGATCCGCCTGTCGATCTCACCATCCACTCTTCCCCCACTCGTGAACAAGACTCCTAGGTACTTGAACTCCTCCACTTGGGGCAGGGTCTCCACCCTTTTCTGGGCAAGAACCATGGACTCGGACTTGGAGGTGCAGTTTCTTCACACTCTGCTGCGAACCCATCCAGTGAGACCTGAAGATCCTGGCCAGATGAAGCCATCAGGACCACATCATCTGCAAAAAGCAGAGACCTAATCCTGCAGCCACCAAACTAGATTTCCTTAATACCCTGACTGCGCCTAGAAATTCTGTCCATATAAGTTATGAACAGAATCGGTGACAAAAGAAAGAGTCCAACCCTCACTGGGTACGGGGCCGACTTACTGCCAGCAATGCGGAAGTCATAACGTCATCAAAGTGTCAGAGCTAGTTGTTGACGAACCCCAAGAAGCAGAGAAGGAGGCAGGCCTTTTGCAGGTAAACGTGTTTTAATCAAAATACTAGAACAAGAACAAACAAAAGGGTACTAACAAAGGGCGCGCACGTGGGCAGATAACAAACTAAGGGAGCTAGCATGAGAGATAGACAATAAAAGGAGCTTAACATGGGAGCTAGCAAAAACAAAAAGGGTCTAGCGTGGAAGCTAAAGGGGAGCGAGCAGGAAAACAGAAGTCATAACGTAAGCTACATGAGTCATAAAGTAAGCTACAAACATCTAACAGATGTAGCTTACCGCTATGCTGCAAATACAAGACATGGCACGACACGACAGTAGCGACAAGAGCGACATCGACAAGACAATAATCCAGCCCTGACTGGAGGACAAAAGCAGGTACAAATAGGACCAGGCTGATTGACACCAGGTGTAACCAGGTGCCAATCAGCCGCAGCTGAGAGGAAACAGCGCACAGCCAGACCAACAGGAAGCTGAACCAAAATAAGAGTGCTGACAGGAACTAAAGACAGGAAATACTACACACACACAGAGAGGAAAAACTAAAACACAAACAGTGGTAAGCCTGACACAAAGTTGACCTTTGGGCTTTCGCACACAGCACCAATGTTTGAAAAAACAAAACTGAGGTAATAAAAGAAAGGTAAATCTATTTTTTGAAGTTTCACATTTCATCTCGTAGTGCTGAAGTCACTGTAGTCGTCGTGATCTCAAACCTCCTGGACTCTGCGTTGTGTTTGATGTAAAGATGGGACAGGAGACTTGAGTCATGCTAAGGACGCCGTTTACTTCCTGGTGCGGAATGGAACGGAACCACTAGGCCACCTACTCAGTGGCTGATTGGTTAGAGTTTCCGCCCTGAGGTCTGTAGTTTGTCGAATCATATCAAAGACTAGAAAAATGGGAGCCATTACTTCCCTGCTCGGGACTCGGCATCAAGGCTTGGAATTGGGGGTTAAATCAGCAAAAATGGTTCCCGGCAATTCCCTTTTAATGCCACATGCAGTTGATGATAACTGCTGCTTCTATGTTAGGCTTTAGCAGACTTTCCCTATTTTTCCCCCAGACAGCATTTGGTGAACTCAAACAAGAAGGCTATGGATTGACTCAGACTGAACTCAAACAAGAAGGCTATGGATTGACTCACACTGAACTCAAACAAGAAGGCTATGGAGTGACTCAGACTGAACTCAAACAAGAAGGCTATGGAGTGACTCAGACTGAACTCAAACAAGAAGGCTATGGATTGACTCAGACTGAACTCAAACAAGAAGGCTATGGAGTGACTCAGACTGAACTCAAACAAGAAGGCTATGGATTGACTCAGACTGAACTCAAACAAGAAGGCTATGGAGTGACTCAGACTGAACTCAAACAAGAAGGCTATGGATTGACTCAGACTGAACTCAAACAAGAAGGCTATGGAGTGACTCAGACTGAACTCAAACAAGAAGGCTATGGAGTGACTCAGACTGAACTCAAACAAGAAGGCTATGGATTGACTCAGACTGAACTCAAACAAGAAGGCTATGGATTGACTCACACTGAACTCAAACAAGAAGGCTATGGATTGACTCAGACTGAACTCAAACAAGAAGGCTATGGAGTGACTCAGATTGAACTCAAACAAGAAGGCTATGGAGTGACTGAGACTGAACTCAAACAAGAAGGCTATGGAGTGACTCAGACTGAACTCAAACAAGAAGGCTATGGAGTGACTCAGACTGAACTCAAACAAGAAGGCTAGGGAGTGACTCAGACTGAACTCAAACAAGAAGGCTATGGAGTGACTCAGACTGAACTCAAACAAGAAGGCTATGGATTGACTCAGACTGAACTCAAACAAGAAGGCTATGGATTGACTCAGACTGAACTCAAACAAGAAGGCTATGGATTGACTCAGACTGAACTCAAACAAGAAGGCTATGGAGTGACTCAGACTGAACTCAAACAAGAAGGCTATGGAGTGACTCAGACTGAACTCAAACAAGAAGGCTATGGATTGACTCACACTGCTTTTCGTCTTTTTAAGGCTACTGGAAAATTGATCTTGAAAGTCCTTAAAAAGTGCTTGAATTTGGCCGTGGAAAAGGTGTACGAACCCGGACTAAAGCCCTAGAAAATGCTCCGTAGCATTTGAATGTCTTACTAAATTATTTTCAGGGTGTGGTTTTGCTCTTTTTTTTGCCTTGAAAATATTGAAAAGACATCTATAACACTTAGGGGAAGTATATCATAGTCTTTATGTTTGGTTGTGTGTAGGATTACTACGTGGTGATCCTATGTCCAGCAGAGATGGATGTCCAGGTCAGAAGAGTCCTCCACGTTCCTCTGTGGGCCCAGAGAGTCATCTACCTGCAGGGTTCTGCCCTCAAAGACCAGGACCTGATGAGGGCCAAGTGAGTATCAGCAGAACACCAGCAGGGCCTCGTAAATCCGTTCTTAGAGACATAATGTAGTATTTTAGACAAAACAAACATGCAGAATTAGTATAACACTAACCTGATCATTTTTTACCAAGGACTGTCAATAGGGGAGGGATGGATGGATGGATGGATGGATGGATGGATGGATGGATGGATGGCGATCTAATCACTCTAGTAGATCTGATACTACCCTTGGTATCAACATGACCGATGTATGGATCGAAAAGCCCAACAATCGTCATATTATTCTGTCTCTTATTAATCTACTTGGTAGTTTCATGTTAGTAACTGCTTACTTTCTGCCAGAACACGATTCTATCTACACTTCGTAAACTTTACTAACCACTGCCTGTAGAAATCTTACAACTCATGATTCGATTCTGATTGTTGGGGTTGTGATTCGATTCAGAATCAATTCTTGTACTAAACTACAGTGGTCCCCAACACAATTGGTACCGGGCCGCAGAATAATTTTTTATTATTATTTTTTTTTTTGGAATGATTTTTTGTTTTTTATTAAATCAACATAAGAAATAATAAATTAGTGCACCAACCCAAAAAACCTCCCTTTTTCATGACAAAAAAAAAGAAAAAAGAATCCCCCGCCGGGCCGCGGGACAACTTATCAAGCGTTGACTGGTCCGCAGCTACAAAAAGGTTGGTCGAGGAGGAGATGGCCCTTTTAAAATGAGATGTTCTTTTAAAAAGGACAAAAATCTGTTTTTGAAACAATACATATATATATTTTTTATTCATTTAATTGAAGTCACATACAAAAAAACTGAAAGCATAAGCATTTTTATTATATTATATTTAAGGCCTAGTGGCCACATGCGTGGACAGCACCTTTTAGCTCTTATTTCCACACTACTGAATTGGGGTCTTATGGCCACTTATGTGGACATTTATACTGCCATCTGGTGGTGTCAGAAGAAGAGTACAACATACAATGGAATTTGGAAAAAAACAAGTCCAAAACAAGTCAAACACTCAAACATTAAATCTGCTTAGTGAGAAGAATTTTCTTATCAGACAGAAAATGAGCAAATATCCCCCTCATTTAACATATTTAATCTTACTTATATTTCAGTTTTTGCAGTGCACCGTGTGTCTCTGATCATGAGCGCCCCTATTGTGAGGCACGAGAACTGTTTGCTTCACCTCAGCTTTTTTCTCTACCGTCAGACAAGAACGTGCTCTGACCGCACGGCAGACAGAGAAATTTACGAGGGATTGCGAAAATTCAGCGATTTTGAAGAAAAAAATAATCCAAATTGGTGAAGCTAAACGAAAATTAAAAACTAACAATTACAATTATTTTATCATTATATATTTTATTTATTTGCATGATCACGGGTGAGGCACTGCCTCCCCCTGCCTCCCCTGACCGCACGTCACTGCACCAATCGTATTTTTATGTTTTAATAACAATGTTTATGTAATAATTGTCAAAACGTGAATCTTGGGGTTTGTTTTCCCGGAAGGCAAAGGAAAGTTGGTGAGGAAATCATTTATTTTAACACTAACAAAATGAACAAACAAAAGGCGCGCACAATGGCGGAGAACAAACGTGACTTATGAAAACAAAAGACTTGCACAAAGGCAATTAACTATGAACACGAAACAAAGTGAAGTGAAGTAAATGATATTTATATAGCGCATTTTCTCTAGTGACTCAAAGCGCTTTACATAGTGAAACCCAATATCTAAGTTACATTTAAACCAGTGTGGATGGCACTGGGAGCAGGTGGGTAAAGTGTCTTGCCCAAGGACACAACGGCAGTGACTAGGTTGGCGGAAACGGGAATCGAACCTGCAACCCTCAAGTTGCTGGCACGGCCACTCTACCAACCGAAAAACACAAAAACACTTACTGTGGTCTGGCATGAAGCATGAAGTATAATAAACAGGAATCTCATGGGTAGCAGAGATAGAATGGATGGATAGATGGATAGGATAATATCACCAGGACGAACAACAGAAACAGACTGGCTTAAATAGCAGTGACATGATCAGTGAAATCAGGTGCGTGACTCGACAGGGGAAAACTAATGGGTTGCTATGGTGACAAAACAAACAAAAGTGCTCAAAGAGTCCAAAAAACAAAACCGAACATGACTAAAAGAAAACACGATGACACGGACATGACAATAATGACAGAAGCCTAATTTAGCAGACCGGTTTGTTTGTGAGATAACAACACCCTCCTTCCTGTGTCTCATCCATCCGCCTGCAGGATGGATGACGCCGAGGCCTGCTTCATCCTCAGCAACCGCTTCGAGGTGGACCGCATCGCTGCTGTATGTCCCCCACTCCTCATTGTGCATGCTAACAACGTCCCCAAAAATGTCGCAGCCATCATGAAGACTCTTAGAGAGGAGCTGCAATCTGACGCTGCTAACGAAAGAGTTCTGGATCCATTTCACTCCATCACTTTCTCTCCCTTCCGTCTCTAACGGGGTCAGGACCATCAGACCATCCTGCGGGCCTGGGCCGTGAAGGACTTTGCGCCCAACTGCCCGCTCTACGTGCAGATCCTCAAGCCGGAGAACAAGTTCCACGTCAAGTTTGCGGGTGAGTGTCAAAGACCTCGTTTATTTCCACGTTCCTGCTCTGAAATCTGTGAGCCGCTGTGGGAGAAGACCAGGGAGGTTTGTGAAGTGTAAACACAGCACAGGTGAAGACGATGTTGCACCTGAGGGAAACAGACTTGTTTGTTTTTCTGGTACAGCAGGAAAAAATGCTACACTGTATTGCCAATTGATGAGAATACGTCGTTCTAATGACTTAGCCCGGTGTATCAAATCCAGCACTTAGGCATGGAGACTGTTTCTACAAACATGTGTGAAAGAATGAACCACTGTCAGTGATTTCCAGCGTGGAACTGTCATTGGATGCCACCTGTGCAACAAATCCAGTCGTGAAATGTCCTCGCTCCAAAATATTCCAAAGTCAACTTTATTATAAGAAAATGGAAAAGTTTGGGAACAACAGCAACTCAGCCACCAAGTGGTAGGCCACATAAACCTCATATATTGTCATAGGATGCCACCTGTGCAACAAATCCAGTCGTGAAATGTCCTCGCTCCAATATATTCCAAAGTCAACTTTATTATAAGAAAATGGAAAAGTTTGGGAACAACAGCAACTCAGCCACCAAGTGGTAGGCCACATAAACCTCATATATTGTCATAGGATGCCACCTGTCCAACAAATCCAGTCGTGAAATGTCCTCGCTCCTAAATATTCCAAAGTCAACTTTATTATAAGAAAATGGAAAAGTTTGGGAACAACAGCAACTCAGCCACCAAGCGGTAGGCCACATAAACCTAGGGAGAGGGATGTCATATATTCTCATAGGATGCCACCTGTGCAACAAATACAGTCGTGAAATGTCCTCGCTCCAAAATATTCCAAAGTCAACTTTATTATAAGAAAATGGAAAAGTTTGGGAACAACAGCAACTCAGCCACCAAGTGGTAGGCCATGTAAACCTAGGGAGAGGGATGTCATATATTGTCATAGGATGCCACCTGTGCAACAAATCCAGTCGTGAAATGTCCTCGCTCCAAAATATTCCAAAGTCAACTTTATTATAAGAAAATGGAAAAGTTTGGGAACAACAGCAACTCAGCTACTGAGGGGTAGGCCACATAAACCTAGGGAGAGGGATGTCATATATTGCCATTGGATGCCATCTGTGCAACAAATACAGTCATGAAATATCCTCGCTCCAAAATATTCCAAAGTCAACTTTTTTATAAGAAAATGGAAGAGTTTGGGAACAACAGCAACTCAGCCACCAAATGGTAGGCCACATAAACCTAGGGAGAGGGATGTCATATTTTGTCATAGGATGCCACCTGTGCAACAAATACAGTCGTGAAACTTTCTCGTTCCTAAATATTCCAAAGTCAACTTTTGTCAATACTTGGACTATGAGATGGTTGTTTTCCCGAGATGCAAGTGAACTTGGACCGGAGATGGCATGAAGGTAAAGACATTTTTTATTTTAACACTATAACGGCACAAAAAAAGGCAAACAAAAGGCGCGCACAATGGCGGTACCAAAACTTGGCTGTGAAAACAAAACTCGCACTAAGGCAAAACTATGAACACAAAACAAAAACTTGCACTGTGGCATAACTAACGATAAAACTTACTTGGAACGGAACGAGAACAGGACATGGATCATTGGCATGGGTTAGAAGGTGCGTAGCAGGTGATGGAGGGTGATGTTGCCAGAATGAACGACAGAAACAGACAGGCTTAAATAATACTGTGGTGATTAGTGAAAACAGGTGTGAGACATGAGGACAGGTGAAAACTAATGGGTAGTCATGGTGAATTAACAAACCAGAAAGTGCAAAAACAGGAACTGAGTGGCCAAAAAACTAACAGAACATGACTAAAACAAAACATGATCACATAGACATGACAATTTTATTATAAGAAAAGTGAAAAGTTTGGGAACAACAGCAACTCAGCCACCAAGTGGTAGGCCAGGTAAACCTAGGGAGAGGGATGTCATATATTGTCATAGGATGCCACCTGTGCAAGAAATACAGTCGTGAAACTTTCTCGTTCCTAAATATTCCAAAGTCAACTTTTGTCAATACTTGGACTATGAGGTGGTTGTTTTCCCGAGATGCAAGTGAACTTGGACCGGAGATGGCATGAAGGTAAAGACATATTTTATTTTAACACTATAACTGCACAAAAAAAGGCAAACAAAAGGCGCGCACAATGGCGGAACCAAAACTTGGCTGTGAAAAAAAAACTTGCACTAAGGCAAAACTATGAACATAAAACAAAAACTTGCACTGTGGCATAACTAACGATAAAACTTACTTGGAACGGAACGAGAACAGGACATGGATCATTGGCATGGATTACAAGGTGCGTAGCAGGTGATGGAGGGTGATGCTGCCAGAATGAACGACGGAAACAGACAGGCTTAAAAAATACTGTGGTGATTAGTGAAAACAGGTGTGAGACATGAGGACAGGTGAAAACTAATGGGTAGTCATGGTGAATTAACAAACCAGAAAGTGCAAAAACAGGAACTGAGTGGCCAAAAAACAAACAGAACATGACTAAAACAAAACATGATCTCATAGACATGACAATTTTATTATAAGAAAAGTGAAGAGTTTGGGAACAACAGCAACTCAGCCACCGAGTGGTAGGCCACGTAAACCTAGGGAGAGGGATGTCATATATTGTCATAGGATGCCACCTGTGCAACAAATCCAGTCGTGAAATGTCCTCGCTCCAATATATTCCAAAGTCAACTTTATTATAAGAAAATGGAAAAGTTTGGGAACAACAGCAACTCAGCCACCGAGTGGTAGGCCACGTAAACCTAGGAAGAGGGAGCTCACATATTGTCATAGGATGCCACCTGTGCAACAAATCCAGTCGTGAAATGTCCTCGCTCCAATATATTCCAAAGTCAACTTTATTATAAGAAAATGGAAAAGTTTGGGAACAACAGCAACTCAGCCACCGAGTGGTAGGCCACGTAAACCTAGGGAGAGGGATGTCATACATTGTCATAGGATGCCACCTGTGCAACAAATACAGTCGTGAAACTTTCTCGTTCCTAAATATTCCAAAGTCAACTTTTGTCAATACTTGGACTATGAGGTGGTTGTTTTCCCGAGATGCAAGTGAACTTGGACCGGAGATGGCATGAAGGTAAAGACATTTTTTATTTTAACACTATAACTGCACAAAAAAAGGCAAACAAAAGGCGCACACAATGGCGGAACCAAAACTTGGCTGTGAAAATAAAACTCGCACTAAGGCAAAACTATGAACATAAAACAAAAACTTGCACTGTGGCATAACTAACGATAAAACTTACTTGGAACGGAACGAGAACAGGACATGGATCATTGGCATGGATTACAAGGTGCGTAGCAGGTGATGTTGCCAGAATGAACGACGGAAACAGACAGGCTTAAATAATACTCTGGTGATTAGCGAAAACAGGTGTGAGACATGAGGACAGGTGAAAACTAATGGGTAGTCATTGTGACGAAACAAACCAGGAAGTGCAAAAACAGGAACTGAGTGGCCAAAAAACAAACAGAACATGACTAAAACAAAACATGATCACATAGACATGACAATTTTATTATAAGAAAAGTGAAGAGTTTGGGAACAACAGCAACTCAGTCCCCAAGTGGTAGACCAGGTAAACTGACAGAGAGGTCAGCATAGTGCAAAGACTTTCTGCACAGTCACTTGCTACACAGCTCCAAACTTCATCTGAACTTCCAATTAGCCCACGGACAGTACGCAGAGAGCTTCATGGAATGGGTTTCCATGACTAAGCAGCTGTGTCTAAGCCATACGTCACCAAGTCCAATGCAAAGCGTGGGATGCAGTGGTGTAAAGGACATCACCACTGGACTCTAGAGCCATGGAGACGCCTTCTCTGGACTGATGAATCACACTTTTCCATCTGGCAATCTGATGGACCAGTCTGGGTTTGGAGGTTGCCAGGAGAACGCTACATTTCGGATTGCATTGTGCGGAGTGTGACATTTGGTGGAGGAGGAATTATGGTGTGGGGTTGTTTTTTAGGAGTTGGGCTTGGCTCCTTAGTTCCAGTGAAAGGAACTTCAATGCTCTAGGATACCAAAACATTTTGGACAATTCCATGCTCCAACATGACTGTGCACTAGAGTAGTGGTTCTCAAATGGGGGTAAGTGTACCCCTGGGGGTACTTGAAGGTATGCCAAGGGGTATGTGAGATTTTTTTAAACTTTTCTAAAAATAGAAAAAATTTAAAAATCCTTTATAAATATATTTATTGAATAATACTTCAACAAAATATGAATGTAAGTTCATAAAGTGTGAAAAGAAATGCAACAATGCAATATTCAGTGTTGACAACTCGATTTTTTGTGGACATGTTCCATAAATATTGATGTTAAAGATTTATTTTACAATGAAGTTGATGAATCCATATGGATCTCTATTACAATCCCCAAAGAGGACTCTTTAAGTTGATGATTACTTCTATGTGGAGAAATATTTATTTAGAATTGAATCACTTGTTTATTTATATATCTTTTTTTTCCAAATAGTTCAAAAAAGACCACTACAAATGAGCAATATTTTGCACTGTTATACAATTTAATGAATCAGAAACTGATGACAAAGTGTGGTATTTTACTTTTTTTCAACCATACATGCTTTGCTCTTGGGTGTACTTGAATGAAAAAAAATCTTCATAGGGGGTACATCACTGAAAAAAGGTTGAGAACCACTGCACTAGTGCACAAAGCAAGGTCCATAAAGACATGGATGACAGAGTCTTGACTGGCCTGCTCAGAGTCCTGACCTGAACCCGATACAACACCTTTGGGATGAGTTAGAACGCAGACTGAGAGCCAGGTAACATCAGTGTGTGACCTCACCAATGTGCTTTTGGAAGAAAGGTGGAAAATGTCCTATAAAGACACTCGGCAACCTTGTGGACAGCCTTCTCGGAAGAGTTGAAGCTGTGATAGCTGCAAAAGGACATCACCTTGAACCCTATGGGTTAGGAATGGGATGGCACTTGAAGTTCATACGTGAGTCGAGGGAGGAGGCCAAATACTTTTGGCAAAATCGTGTACCTTTCCAGCTGATAAGCAGAATTTGTGAGGGAGTCAAATGTCAAAGTTACATCACCAAAGTCAAATGTTTGTTTCGCTGAGCAGCGAAAGACAAATATTAAGTCTTAGTATTAGTGGCTTTATTCTTTCTTTAGTAGAGGCCTTAGGACCGGTCCTCCTGGTCTGTTGCTGCCCTCACATTCTGGTGACCTGAGTCGTATCATGCAGGTTAAAAAGGGGGATCATGGGTTTAGCATGCAGCCCGTATTGGTTATTTTCTTTAAAAAACTGTAAATAATCCTGTCCGCTTCAGCCAAAGGATCATGTTATGTTTCTACTAAAACTATTCTACGGTTACAAAACTAACTGTTTTGTAACCAAAGGAAACGGCTGTTTATGACCCCCCTTCCTTTAAAAAGAGCTGTTGCCATGTGATCAGGGAAATCAATCAATCAATCAATGTTTATTTATATAGCCCCAAATCACAAATGTCTCAAAGGACTGCACAAATCATTACGACTACAACATCCTCGGAAGATCCCACAAAAGGGCAAGGAAAACTCACACCCAGTGGGCAGGGAGAATTCACATCCAGTGGGACGCCAGTGACAATGCTGACTATGAGAAACCTTGGAGAGGACCTCAGATGTGGGCAACCCCCCCCCCTCTAGGGGACCGAAAGCAATGGATGTGGAGCGGGTCTAACATGATACTGTGAAAGTTCAATCCATAGTGGCTCCAAGACAGCAGTGAGAGTCCCGTCCACAGGAAACCATCTCAAGCGGATCAGCAGCGTAGAGATGTCCCCAACCGATACAGGCGAGCGGTCCATCCTGGGTCCCGACGAGCGGTCCATCCTGGGTCTCGACTCTGGACAGTCAGTACTTCATCCATGGTCATCGGACCGGACCCCCTCCACAAGGGAGGGGGGGACATAGGAGAAAGAAAAGACCAAAAGACCAAATAAAAGAGGAGGCGTACAATCTTTCGAGGGTCCCTGGTTCAAATCCCACCTAGTACCAACCTCGTCACGTCCGTTGTGTCCTGAGCAAGACACTTCACCCTTGCTCCTGATGGGTGCTGGTTAGCGCCTTGCATGGCAGCTCCCTCCATCAGTGTGTGAATGTGTGGGTAAATGTGGAAGTAGTGTCAAAGCGCTTTGAGTACCTTGAAGGTAGAAAAGCGCTATACAAGTACATCCATCCATCCATTTCCTACCGCTTATTCCCTTGTGGGGTCGCGGGTATACAAGTACAACCCTTTTTTTTTTTTTTTTTTTTTTCATTTTGCTGACACGGCAAACAATAATACTTTGCTAATCTCTTAGGAAATGCCAAACACAAATCTCAACTTGCTACTGAAGCTAGTTTGACAACAAGTCAATCTGGGCTCCCGGAGGGCTCCGGACTAGGGAAGACTTATTGATTTGTGAAGACAGGATGAGTTGGTGGAGAACAAACATTTGTGGAAGCAGGCGTGTCACATCAATGGCGTCTGAGAAGCTCTTGAAAGCACGTAGAGCAGGTGGAGACCCCGGTGCTGACCCACAACACTCTGCAGAGATGAAAGAGATCTCCCGGGACTGCCCGGGTGAGGTCGAACCAAGGTCACCTGACTCCACCTGGTCTGGGATCTGAGAATGTCACGTCCAGCTCAGAACCTGAACCAGCGCCTAAAGACAAGCACTCAGACTGAAATACCCGGAGGCCTGCGGGATGGACGTGTCGTCCAAGGATAATATTTTGTACTTGGGAGGATGTTCTGACATTTCCTGGCCAGTCTGACATTTGCAGTTCAGAGAGGAAAATGGCAGCCGGACTTTAATGGATCTCAGCGCAGTTTAATGGCTTCAATGCAGCTCAGCACTGCAGCTTTTACTGGGATTGATGAAGTCGGGCGAGGAATGCACGCACACACACACACACACACACACACACACACACACACACACACATATATATATATATATATGTATATATATATATATATATACACATATATATACATACCCCCGTGACCCCAAAAGGGACAAGCGGTAGAAAAACAAATGGATGAATACATACATATACATACATATATATATATATATATATATATATATATATATATATATATACACACACACACACACACACACACACACACACACAGACACACACACACACACACGTACATAAAAGTACATCACACATATATACATATACACATATATATACATACCCCCGCGACCCCAAAAGGGACAAGCGGTAGAAAAACGAATGGATGAATACATACATATACATAACAGTTCGAGATGCCACCTCAGTAGAAGCATTTAAGTTTCACCTTAAAACTCATTTGTATACTCTAACCTTTAAATAGACTCCCTTTTTAGACCAGTTGATCTGCCGTTTCTTTTCTTTTTCTTCTATGTCCCACTCTCCTTTGTGGAGGGGGTCCGGTCCGATCCGGTGGCCATGTACTGCTTGCCTGTGTATCGGCTGGGGACATCTCCACGCTGCTGATCCGCCTCCGCTTGGGATGGTTTCCTGGTGGCTCCACTGTGAACGGGACTCTCGCTGCTGTGTTGGATCCGCTTTGGACTGGACTCTCGCGACTGTGTTGGATCCATTATTGATTGAACTTTCACAGTATCATGTTAGACCCGCTCGACATCCATTGCTTTCCTCCTCTCCAAGGTTCTCATAGTCATCATTGTCACCGACGTCCCACTGGGTGTGAGTTTTCCTTGCCCTTATGTGGGCCTACCGAGGATGTGGTAGTGGTTTGTGCAGCCCTTTGAGACACTAGTGATTTAGGGCTATATAAGTAAACATTGATTGATTGATTGATATATATACACACACACACACACACACACACACGTACATAAAAGTAAAGACCAGGGATGTCCAAAGTGCGGCCCGGGGGCCATTTGCGGCCCGCAGCTAAATGTTTCCCGGCCCCCCACACATTCTGGAAATGCTATTGAAAAAATAAAAAAGAACATTAAAAATATTGGAATGCAGTGAAATCTATCGAGAAAAAGTTGACACAAAGCTGCCATGCAGGCTGTTTTTTTCCCTTTTGTCTTAATTTACCATGTAAAAAACATCTTTACCATGAATTGATTAACGTGGACCCCGACTTAAACAAGTTGAAAAACTTATTGGGGTGTTACCATTTAGTGGTCAATTGTAGGGAATATGTACTGTACTGTGCAATCTACTAATAAAAGTATCAATCAATAAATTATTTAGATTTTACTTTTTTGCCATTGTTCAAAACAAAAAATAATGACCAAAAAAAAAATCCATGTTTTAAAGAATTATTTTCAAAGCTCCAATTAGTTCAAATATTTTATGTGGTAAATATTGCACATATTGTGCAGTTGCCGTATAAAAACTAAGAGCATAGAACGAATAAAATAAACGTAAAATTGATAGATATATCTGAAGTTGATCTCATAACTTAAAAGTTAAAAAAAAAAAACCTAATAAAAATGTATCACTTTCTGAGTGGAGCACCTTTTGGATCCCAAATATATTTAGTGGTATTTTATTTATCTTTTCACTGTGATTACTCAAAAATAATGAAGAATTAAAATCAATGGTGTCCTGCATTATTGATCTTTTAGGGCTCTAATTACTAAATACTGCATATTTCAGTTTTACTATTAAAAAAATATATATGTTTTTGACAGAAAAGCCATAAAACCTTTAAAAAAAAAAAGTTGATGTAGAGATTCACTGTAAGCGTTAAATAAAAAAATAATAATAAAAATTTGACTTATTTTTAACATTTTAATAACTGAGACCCTTTATGGTCCCCGGGTCCCCAAAAGCAGTGGTCCCCAACCACCGGGCCGTGGCCTGATTGGTACCGGGCCGCAGAAGAATTTTTTATAAAAAATTTTTTTAAATTTTTGTATTTTTTATTTTTATTAAATCAACATAAAAAACACAAAATACACTTACAAATAGTGCACAACGAGAAAAAACTCCCTTTTTCATGACAAAAACATCCCTTTTTCATGACAAAGAAGAAAAAAAGAAAAAAAAGGACACCCCCTTGGGCCGCGGGACAAATTATTAAGCGTTGACCAGTCCGCGGATACAAAAAGGTTGGGGACCACTGCCCTAAAGGTAAAATACATTTTAAAAATCCATATATGTTGTTGTGGTTTTAAAATGAAAAATATCAAAATGGTCCCAGCATGCTTTATTTTGTCCAGGTGTTTATTATGTGTCATCAGACAGAACCTGACCAACGTTTCTTTCTTCCCGTCTTCCCCCTCTCGGTCTGCAGATCATGTGGTCTGCGAGGAGGAGTTCAAGTACGCCATGCTGGCTTTAAACTGCGTGTGCCCCGGTACTTCCACGCTCATCACGCTGCTGATCCACTCCTCCAGAGGACAGTGAGTTGACTCCGCTCACTTCCACAAGCAAACATTCCTGCACATCACAGCTGGATCAGAAACACTGCCTTTGCAGAGTCCATTTTTCCTCATTTGCATGTCATATTTATTATGTCTGGGGGGGCTGTTTGCAGAACTACACCCCAGGAGGCCTTTAAGCAACGTGGAGGAGCCTTTCAAGGCTTTAACAGGCAAGACGGATTCTTTTTCCCACTTTTTACATCCAATCATTAAGGCATTGATTCAAGCACAACCCTTCAGTGAAAACCCTTTCTTGAAGCTCATGGAGAGAATGCCAAGAGTGTGCAAAGCAGTACCATGTTGTATGCATGCATGTGTGATGTACCATGTTGTATGCATGCATGTGTGATGTATCATGTTGTATGCATGCATGTGTGATGTATCATGTTGTATGCATGTGTGATGTACCATGTTGTATGCATGCATGTGTGATGTATCATGTTGTATGCATGCATGTGTGATGTACCATGTTGTATGCATGCATGTGTGATGTATCATGTTGTATGCATGCATGTGTGATGCATCATGTTGTATGCATGTGTGATGTACCATGTTGTATGCATGCATGTGTGATGTATCATGTTGTATGCATGCATGTGTGATGCATCATGTTGTATGCATGCATGTGTGATGTACCATGTTGTATGCATGCATGTGTGATGTATCATGTTGTATGCATGCATGTGTGATGTATCATGTTGTATGCATGCATGTGTGATGTATCATGTTGTATGCATGCATGTGTGATGTATCATGTTGTATGCATGCATGTGTGATGTATCATGTTGTATGCATGCATGTGTGATGTATCGTGTTGTATGCATGCATGTGTGATGTATCATGTTGTATGCATGCATGTGTGATGTATCATGTTGTATGCATGCATGTGTGATGTATCATGTTGTATGCATGCATGTGTGATGTATCGTGTTGTATGCATGCATGTGTGATGTATCGTGTTGTATGCATGCATGTGTGATGTATCATGTTGTATGCATGCATGTGTGATGTATCATGTTGTATGCATGCATGTGTGATGTATCATGTTGTATGCATGCATGTGTGATGTATCATGTTGTATGCATGCATGTGTGATGTATCATGTTGTATGCATGCATGTGTGATGTATCATGTTGTATGCATGCATGTTCTAAATAAACACAAGTAAATATGTGGTGTAAATTCACATTTCCCTCAATGGTTTTTCCAGGCACTGTTGAGTCCACATGTGTTATTTATCTGAGACAATATTTATCTGAGACAATATTTATCTGAGACAATAATGCAGGAGCAAAGAAATAATCCCATTAGTGCGAGCTGTAAAGTGACTTTCACACTCCTTACATAAGGCGCTCTTGTTGTCAGCCACACTCCCTCACTCGGCCCCCACAGCCTTCTTCCCTCTTCTCACCTCCATGGCCTCCACATCGCCCGCCGTGTACCCCCGAGAACGCTGCTGTCCACTTAAGTGCATGTTGGCTCCGTCGCTCCGACAGGCTGCTCGGGTATGTTCTGATCGGAGTATGGATCAAGCAGCTCTGACAGGGACGTCATTATCCACGCCTGGAGAGGCTTCTGCTGGTCCTGCAGTTGTAGGAGATGTCTCAAAAGCTCATCGGCAGTGTCGATAAAACCTAAAAATAGCAGAAATGTTGTATTTTTCGGAGAAAAAAAAATTGCTAAAATGTCGTAAAGGGGGACCCTTACCATACTTGCCAACCCAATTTTCCGGGAGACTCCCGAAATTCAGCGCCTCCCTCAAAAACCTCCCGGGACAAATTTTCTCCCTAAAATCTCCCGAAATTCAGGCGGAGCTGGAGGCCACGCCCCCTCCAGCTCCATGCGGACCTGAGTGACGTGTCTGCCCAATGACGTTATAACTGTAGAATGATCGAGGGCGAGTTCTTGGTTTCTTATGTGGGTTTATTGTTAGGCAGTTTCATTAACGTCCTCCCAGCGCGGTAACAACACACAACAACAGCAGTCACGTTTTCGTCTACCGTAAAGCAGCTCGTCTGCCGTAAACCGCAATGTTGTGACACTCTTAAACAGGACGATACTGCCATCTACTTTGCATGCATATGGTTAGAAAAACAAGGATGGACAGTTCAACCCTTAACTCAACAATGAGTAGATGAGTGTTATGTGTGTGGAAATGTGGAAATAAAGAACACTGAAATTGAAATATTTATATATATATATATATATATATATATATATATATATATATATATATATATATATATATATATATAAATAAATGATAAATGGGTTGTACTTGTATAGCGCTTTTCTACCTTCAAGGTACTCAAAGCGCTTTGACACTACTTCCACATTCACCCATTCACACACACATTCACACACTGATGGAGGGAGCTGCCATGCAAGGCGCTAACCAGCACCCATCAGGAGCAAGGGTGAAGTGTCTCGCTCAGGACACAACGGACGTGACGAGGTTGGTACTAGGTGGGATTGAACCAGGGACCCTTGGTTTGAGCACGGCCACTCTCCCACTGCGCCACGCCGAAAATATTGTTTTTGAATCGAGAATCGTGTTGAATTGAACAAAATAATTGATTTTGTATCGAATCGTGACCCCAAGAATCCATTTTGAATCGAATTGTGGGACGCCCAAAGATTCGCAGCCCTTATATATATATATATATATATATATATATATGTATATATATATATATATATATATGAAATACTTGACTTGGTGAATCTAGCTGTAAATATACTCCTCCCCTCTTAACCACGCTCCGCCCTTCCCCCAACAATGCCCCACCCCTAACCACGCCCCCTACCTCCCGAAATCGGAGGTCTCAAGTTTGGCAAGTATGAACCTTACACAAAATTCTTAAAAACGTTTTTTTCTTCAACAGCACAATACTGGTCCTGCAGTTCTAGACCAGGGGTGCCCACACTTTTTCTGCAGGCGAGCTACTTTTCAATTGACCAACTCGAGGGGATCTACCTCATTTATATATATCATTTATATTTATTTATTTATGAAAGAGACATTTTTGTAAACAAGTTAAATGTGTTTAATGATAATACAAGCATGTGTAACACATATAGATGTCTTTCTTTCACAAAGACAAGAATATAAGTTGGTGTATTACCTGATTCTGATGACTTGCATTGATTGGAATCAGACAGTAATGATGATAACGCCCACATTTTCAAATGGAGGAGAAAAAAAGTTGTCCTTTCTGTACAATACCACATGAAAGTGGTTGGTTTTTGGCATCTCATTCATCCAGCTTCCATACACTTTACAAGAAAAACATTGGCGGAAAATTCCGTAGCTTGCTTGATTGACATTCACGGCACCCGAGGGTCTTGTGAGATGACGCTGGCTGCTGCCAGTTCATTATTATGAAAAAATGACAGAGAGGAAGGCGAGAAACACTTTTTATTTCAACAGACTTCGCGCCGTCCCTTCCGTCCAAACTCTAAAGGCCGACTGCACATTTCCTATCTTCACAATAAAAGCCCTGCTTCATGCTGCCTGCGCTAACACAATAAGAGTCTCGGAAAGCTGGTGTGCACAAGTGATCAATCAATGTTTATTTATATAGCCCCAAATCACAAATGTCTCAAAGGACTGCACAAATCATTACGACTACGACATCCTCGGAAGAACCCACAAAAGGGCAAGGAAAACTCACACCCAGTGGGCAGAGAGAATTCACATCCAGTGGGACGCCAGTGACAATGCTGACTATGAGAAACCTTGGAGAGGACCTCAGATGTGGGCAACCCCCCCCCTCTAGGGGACCGAAAGCAATGGATGTCGAGCGGGTCTAACATGATACTGTGAAAGTTCAATCCATAGTGGCTCCAACACAGCAGCGAGAGTCCCGTCCACAGGAAACCATCTCAAGTGATGTGCACGTCAGCTTTCTGAGGGATCGCTTGTGCACGCCAGTTTTCCGAGACTCTGTATTTAGTTAGCGCAGGCAGCATGAAGCAGGGCTTTTATTGTGAAGACAGGAAATGTGCAGTCGGCCTTTAGAGTTTTGACGGAAGGTACGGCGCGAGAGTCTGTTGAAATAAAAAGTGTTTCTCGCCTTCCTCTCGGTCATATTTTCATAATAATGATCTTGCAGCAGCCAGCGTCATCTCACAAGACCCTCCGGTACCGTGAATGTCATTTAAGTGACGTCTTGGTGAAGATTGATGATCACTCATTTTTAGGTCTATTTTTAAAAAAAAAGCCTGGCTGGAGATGGACTGACACACCCCCCGCGGTCGACTGGTAGCTCGCCATCCACGTAATGGGCACCCCTGCTCTAGGAGATGTCTCAAAACCTCATCGGGAGTGTTGAAAACCCTGAAAATGGCAGAAATGTTATATTTTCTATACAATATTTTGCTAAAATGTCCTAAGGGGGGACCTCTGGTGTAAAAAAAAAAAAAAGTACAATTCGACAGAAAATAAAAACAATCTCAATTCATCTTCCAGGGAAGGCGGCGCCTGCGCTGCTGACCAATGGCATCGAACCTATCGCCGGTGCTCAGCCAACGAGGTGCACCACATCCGCCTGGAGGAGAGCAAGTTCTTCGGGGAATACCAGGGCAAGAGTTTCACCTTCGCCTCCTTCCACGCTCACAAGAAGTAAGTCCCGCCTCAAAACAGACGGGTGCAGCCCGGCTATCAACTCTGGTCTCCGTGGCAACAGGTACGGCGTCTGTCTGATCGGAGTCCGCAGGCTGGACACCACCAACATCCTGCTCAACCCGGGCCCCTGTCACATCATGGGGGCCTCGGACATCTGCTTCTACATCAACATCTCCAAGGAGGAGAACTCTGCATTCGTGCGGGGCCAGAGGGAGCCGTCATGGGGCAGCACCGGGGGCCACGCCAGGGGGGTCCAGCAGACTATTTACCACGGACTCACCCGCCTGCCGGTGCACAGCATCATCGCCAGCATGGGTCAGTCAGGCCACGCCCACTTCACACAATCCACTAAACCAGGGGTCACCAACACCAGGTCGCCCGTAAGGACCAGATGAGTCGCCCGCTGGCCTGTTCTAAAAATAGCTCAAATAGCAGCACTTACCAGTGAGCTGCCTCTATTTTTTAAATTGTATTTATTTACTAGCAAGCTGGTCTCACTTTGCTGGACATTTTTAATTCTAAAAGAGACAAAACTCAAATAGAATTTGAAAATCCAAGAAAATATTTTAAAGACTTGGTCTTCACTTGTTTAAATAAATTAATTAATTTTTTTACTTTGCTTCTTATAACTTTCAGAAAGACAATTTTAGAGAAAAAAATACAACCTTAAAAATGATTTCAGGATTTTTAAACACATATACCTTTTTACCTTTTAAATTGCTTCCTCTTCTTTCCTGACCATTTAAATCAATGTTTAAGTCAATGCATTTTTTATTTATTGTAAAGAATAATGAATACATTTTAATTTTAATTCTTCATTTTAGCTTCTGTTTTTTTGATGAAGAATATTTGTGAAATATTTCTTCAAACTTATTATGCTTAAAATTAAAAATAATTATTCTGGCAAATCTAGAAAATCTTTCAAATCAAATTAAAATTTTATTTCAAAGTCTTTTGAATTTCCTTTAAAATTTTTGTTAGAAATATAACTTTGTTATATATTCTAACAAAGTGCAGATTGGATTTTAACCTATTTAAAACATGTCATCATTGTTCCATGAATTCTTCTTTTAAGTTTTCCAAAAATATTCAAATTAGCTGGTTTTTCCTCTTCTTTTTTTTCGGTTGAATTCTGAATTTTAAAGAGTCATAATTGAAGTTAAACTATGTTTCAAAATTTTATTTTATTTTTTTTCAGTTTTTTCGTCTTTTAAACTTTTTCAATTAAGTGTTTTTGTCATCATTTATTCTCTACAAAAAAACCTTCCGTAAAAGGAAAAAAAATCTACGACGGAATGACAGACAGAAATACCCATTTTTTAATATATAGATTTATTTATTAAAGATAAATTGAGCGAATTGGCTATTTCTGGCAATTTATTTAGGTGTGTATCAAACTGGTAGCCCTTGGCATGAATCAGTACCCAAGAAGTAGCTCTTGCTTTCAAAAAGGTTGGTGACCCCTGTTCTAGATCATCCCTAAAATTTCTCATGAGATTGAGGTCTGGGTTCTCCGGTTCTTTTAGACCAGGCTTGGGCAATTATTTTGACTCAGGGGCCAAGTTTATGTTTGGGAACACTAATACAAAACCTCACAATAATGTCTGATTGAATGCTAAAAACATTACGACAGACCGCCTTAAAAAACGGAATGTAATTTGACATTTTTGGTTGAGACACCCAGAATGTACGTGAAAATAAAGAATGTTACAATATTAAGTATGAAGGATAAAACACTGAATATTGACAACACATAAACATCACCCCCCCTCTACATCCACATATTTTACAATCAACAAACATGCAACAAACACAGCAAAATATGAACGTGTAAAGTAAATAAAACCCAGCTTCAATGTGATATATGTGATATATCACCATTATTTACAACTTTGTTGGAAAAATCTCCTTCCACATCTGTCCCTGACACCCACATTTCACACTCTGTGGAAACACTCCCCACCCACACTACTTAGTGCCTCTTCTGAGCTGCTGGGACTTACATGACCATAGTAACTCATTACATGACCATAGTAACTCATTACATGACCATAGTAACTCATTACATGACCATAATAACTAATTACATTACCATAGTAACTCATTACATGACCATAGTAACTCATTACATGACCATAGTAACTAATTAGATGACAATGGCAACTAATTAGATAACCATAGTAACTAATTAGATTACATAGTAACTAATAAGATGACCATAGCAACTCATTACATAACAATAGTAACTAATTACATTACCATAGTAACTAATTAGATGACAATAGCAACTAATTAGATAACCATAGTAACTAATTAGATTACATAGTAACTAATTAGATGACCATAGCAACTCATTACATAACAATAGTAACTAATTACATTAACATACTAACTAATTACATTACCTTTGTAACTAATGACATGAGCATAGTAAGTAATTAGATGACCATAGTAAGTAATTAGATGACAAAGTAACTAATTAGATGATCATAGTAAGTAGTTTATGATGCAGATGTCAAGCATGTAAAGACTTAGTATAGTTGAAGAGTATAGTAGTATAGTTAGAAAAGATGAGTGCACATCATCATGGCAGCTACACTTTACATCTTAAAGATTTGAAAAAAAAATGATTTGGGAATGTCCGGTGGGCCAGATTGGAAATTTCAACGTGCCGGATGTGGTCCCCGGGCCTTAATATGCCCAGGTGTAACAAGCATGCCCAGGTGTAACAAGCATGCCCAGGTGTAACAAGTATGCCCAGGTGTAACAAGTATGCCCAGGTGTAACAAGTATGCCCAGGTGTAACAAGTATGCCGAGGTGTAACAAGTATGCCCAGGTGTAACAAGTATGCCCAGGTGTAACAAGTATGCCCAGGTGTAACAAGTATGCCGAGGTGTAACAAGTATGCCGAGGTGTAACAAGTATGCCCAGGTGTAACAAGTATGCCCAGGTGTAACAAGTATGCCCAGGTGTAACAAGTATGCCGAGGTGTAACAAGTATGCCGAGGTGTAACAAGTATGCCCAGGTGTGACAAGTATGCCCAGGTGTAACAAGTATGCACAGGTGTAACAAGCATGCCCAGGTGTAACAAGCATGCCCAGGTGTAACAAGCATGCCCAGGTGTAACAAGTATGCCGAGGTGTAACAAGTATGCCCAGGTGTAACAAGTATGCTCAGGTGTAACAAGTATGCCCAGGTGTAACAAGTATGCCCAGGTGTAACAAGTATGCCCATGTGTAACAAGTATGCCCAGGTGTAACAAGTATGTCCAGGTGTAACACGCATGCCCAGGTGTAACAAGTATGCCCAGGTGTAACAAGTATGTCCAGGTGTAACAAGTATGCCCAGGTGTAACAAGTATGCCGAGGTGTAACAAGTATGCCCAGGTGTAACAAGTATGCCCAGGTGTAACAAGTATGCCCAGGTGTAACAAGTATGTCCAGGTGTAACAAGTATGCCCAGGTGTAACAAGCATGCCCAGGTGTGCCTCAAGTGAAATAGACCACTGACCTTTGGCGTGTGCGGTCAGGCACGGTGGCCATCGACCTGCAGGACTCCAGCGACAGCAGCCCAGAAGGTCCAGAGGCCGGCAGCACGGGGCCCGGCAGTCGCAGCAGCTCCAGGACGGAGATGAGCGGCCCCAACACTCTGGCCTTGCCCGCGCTGGCCGACTCGGCCGAGGAGCGACGGCACAGTATCGCGCCCGTCCTGGAGCTGGTGGACGGCGTCAGCCACCCGACCTTTGACCTCCTGGGAGACCAGTCGGAGGACGAGGGAGGAGAGGAGAGCAGAGACAAAGACGAGAGCGCCCACTGGTGGGGCCGACACTGCGAGTGAGTACTTGGAGGCTGCACTTTAGATGCTGTTCAAGGATAACTGCCAGCATACCCTGCAGGTGGGTGAAGGGATACCCGCTCAACTCTCCCTACATCGGCAGCTCTCCTGCCCTCTGCCACCTTCTGCAAGAAAAGATGCCTTTTTGCTGCCTGCGCATGGACAAGGTAAGCACTTGAAACGTTTGGCTGACCTCTTCCGACTTCTTTCACAGTCTACAATCTAGCTCTAGAGCTATGGCTCTAGAGCCACATTCTTATGATCACTGCATCTGGCTCTAGAGCTATTGCTCTAGAGCCAGATTCTTATGATGACTGCATCTGGCTCTAGAGCTATGGTTCTAGAGCCAGATGTGGCTCTTTTGATGACTGCATCTGGCTCTAGAGCTATGGCTCTAGAGCCAGATGTGGCTCTTTTGATGACTGCATCTGGCTCTAGAGCTATGGCTCTAGAGCCACATTCTTATGATGATTGCATCTGGCTCTAGAGCTATGGTTCTAGAGCCAGATGTGGCTCTTTTGATGACTGCATCTGGCTCTAGAGCTATGGCTCTAGAGCCAGATGTGGCTCTTTTGATGACTGCATCTGGCTCTCTGATAAATCTGAGCTGACGTTGCTTAACACGATAAGTAATGAATAATTCCACTTGTAATGACAGTGTTAAAAATGATGTTCAAAATATAAATTATTCTCATGCATTTTTAATCCGTCCATCCTTTTTGCTACCGCACCTGTTCAAGAAGTTGCGTCAATGGTGGGAAGTTATTTATTTATTATTGGTTAGTGTGGGGCTTGCCCTCCTGGGGGTTCTTCAGACCACCAAGCACCGACATGAGAGCCTGTTTCAGGGTTACAATATTGTTTTATTTAAAAAAAAAAAGGGAATAAGCGGTAGAAAATGGATGGATGGATCTCAGTTCTTTTCCAGCAATTGTATTTCCAGCCCCAACCCAGTCTCTCCTCCTGGCTGCTGCTTATAACAGAGCGACAGGTGATTAGATAACAAGGCCCAGGTGGGCCATCTACGCACCTGTCGCTGCAGGCCCGCAGGCCACGCCCCCTCCACAGTTAGCTTCAGAATAACAATGTTATTACAAAGAATAAGAGACCTATTATACTCTAGAAATGTTGGTTTTACTTTAAAATGAACGCGTTTAGTTGTGTTCAGTGGTAAAAAAAATATTATATGGCTCTTACGGAAATATATTTCAAAATATTTGGCTTTTTGGCTCTCTCAGCCAAAAAGGTTCCCGACCCCTGGTCTACAACATACTTGCCAACCTTGAGACCTCCGATTTTGGGGGTTGGGGGGTCGGGGGGCATGGTCAGGAGCAAGGTTGGGGGTGGGGTGTTGTCGGGGGCATGGTTAAGAGTGGAGGAGTATATTTACAGCTATCCATCCATTTCTTACTGCTTATTCCCTTTGGGGTGGCGGGGGGCGCTGGTGCCTGTCTCAGCTACAATCGGGCGGAAGGCTGTGTACACCCTGGACAAGTCGCCACCTAATCGCAGTATGTGTATTAATCTTTATTTACAATTGAATCACTTGTTTATTTTTCAACAACCTTGTAGTTATTTTTATATCTTTTTTTCCCAATAGTTCAAGAAAGACCACTACAAATGAGCAATATTTTGCACTGTTATACAATTTGATAAATCAGAAACTGATGACATAGTGCTGTATTTTACTTATTTTTCTTCTTTTTTTTTCCAACCAAAAATGCTTTGCTCTGATTAAGGGGTACTTGAATTAAAAAAATTACATCTCTGAAAAAAGGTTGAGAATCACTGCTTTAAAAGTCATAGATGTTATTGTCACATATGCATGTACAGTAGATGGCAGTATTGTCCTGTTTAAGAGTGTCACAACATTGCTGTTTACGGCAGACGAACTGCTTTACGGTAGACGAAAACGTGCCTGCTGTTGTTGTGTGTTGTTACCGAGCTGGTTGGACGTTAACGAAACTGCCTAACATTAAACCCACATAAGAAACCAAGAACTCGCCCTCGATCTTTCTACAGTTATAACGTCATTGGGCGGACACGCTGTTTATATTGTGGGAAAGCGGACGTGAAAACAGGCTGTCAACTTGTCCCTCGGGTCCGCATGGAGCTGGAGGGGGCGTGGCCTCCAGCTCCACCTGAATTTTGGGAAAAAATTGCTGTTTATGGCAGACGAACTGCTTTACGGTAGACGAAAACGTGCCTGCTGTTGTTGTGTGTTGTTACCGCGCTGGGAGGACGTCAATGAAACTGCCTAACAATAAACACACATAAGAAACCAAGAACTCGCCCTCGATCATTCTACAGTTATAACGTCATTGGGCGGACACGCTGTTTATATTGTGGGAAAGCGGACGTAAAAACAGGCTGTCAATTCGTCCCTCGGGTCCGCATGGAGCTGGAGGGGGCGTGGCCTCTAGCTCCGCCTGAATTTCGGAAGAAAATTTGTTTTTGGGAGAGACGCTGAATTTCGGGGGTCTCTTGAAAAATCCGGGAGGGTTGGCAAGTATGGTCTACTAGTCAGTAGTAAACATCCAGACGTGGTCAAAAGTTGACATAAGAACATCATGTCATGGCTGTCTTGAGTTTCCATTCATTTCTACATTTTTTTTCCTGTGATAGTGATTGTAGCACATACTTGTTGGTCACAAAAACATTCATGAAACAAATTGAGCTGTTTGGCCACAATACCCAGCAATATGTTTGGAACACCATACCTACTGCCATGCATGGTGGTGGTAATAAGGTCTCAAGAGCAACTGTGCAGACAACTGTCACTACCAGGATCAGGAAGAAAATGCAAGCCATCACCTGTTGCTGAGAGAAAATGGGTCAGGATGATCAAGAGTCAACCGAGAACCACCAAAAAGCCGGTCTGCAATGAGTTGGAAGCTGCTGGAACACATGTGTCGGAGTCCACAGTCCAGCCTGTTCTGCATGGCCATGGACTGAGAGGCTACCATGCAAGAAGGAAGCCCTTGTTTCAGAAGTCACACCTAAAGGCTCGTCTAAAGCAGGGGTCGGCAACCCTCGGCTCTTTAGCGCCGCCCTAGTGGCTCTCTGGAGCTTTTTCAAAAATACATGAAAAATGAAAATGATGAGGGGAAAAAAAACATATATTTTTTGTTTTAATTCGGTTTCTGTAAGAGGACAAACATGACACAAACCTCCCTAATTGCTATAAAGCACACTATTTATATCAAACATTAGGGGTGCGGGAAAAAAATCGATCCGAATACGTTGTGCGATTTAGAATCGATTTTCATTTTTAAAAAATCTATTTATTTTTATTTTTTCATCACTCCAACAAACCACTACACAGCAATACCATAACAATGCAATCCAATTCCAAAAGCAAAGCTGACCCAGCAACACTCGGAACTGCAATAAACAGAACAATTGAGAGGAGACACAAACACCACACAGAACAAAACAAAAGTAGTGAATATTATCAACAACAGTATCAATATTAGTTATCATTTCAGCATAGCAGTGATTAAAAATCCCTCATTGACATTATCATTAGACATTTATAAAAATAACAAAAAAGAACAATAGTGTCACAGTGGCTTAACATAAGCTGGACAACACACTGTGTCCAATGTTTTCACAAAGATAAAATAAGTCATATTTTTGGTTCCTTTAATAGTTAAAACAAATGTACATTATTGCAATCCGTTGATAAAACATTGTCCTTTACAATTATAAAAGCTTTTTTTTTAAATCTACTACTCTGCTAGCATGTGAGCAGACTGGGGTAGATCCTGCTGAAATCTATCTATTGAATGAATACAGAATGTTTTGAATCGGAAAAATATTGTTTTTGAATCGAGAATCGCGTTGATTCGAAAAAAATAAATAAATAATCGAATTGTGACCCCAAGAATCGATATTGAATCGAATCGTGGGACACCCAAAGTATTTGGCAAGCGCCGTTTTGTCCGACTCATTTTGGCGGTCCTTGAACTCACCCTAGTTTGTTTACATGTATAACTTTCTCCGACATGTTTTATGCCACTTCTTTTTCTGTCTCATTTTCTCCACCAAACTTTTAATGCTGTGCATGAATGCTCAAAGGTGAGTTTTGTTGATGTTATTGACTCGTGTGAAGTGCTAATCCGACATATTTGGTCCCTGCACGACTCCAAGCTAATCGATGCTAACATGCTATTTAGGCTAGCTGTATGTACATATTGCATCATTATGTCTCATTTGTTGCTATATTTCAGCTCATTTAGTTTCATTTAAGTCCTCTTAATTCAATTTATAACTCACGACACACTATCTGGATGTAATATGGCTTTTTATTTTTTGCGGCTCCAGACAGATTTGTTTTGGTGTTTTTGGTCCAATTTGGCTCTTTCAACATTTTGGGTTGCCGACCCTGGTCTATGACAACAAAATAAGAGTTGGGGCGGCATAGCTCGGTTGGTGCCAGCAACTTGAAGGTTGTAGGTTCGATCCCCGCTTCCGCCATCCTAGTCACTGCCGTTGTGTCCTTGGACAAGACACTTGAGCCACCTGCTCCCAGTGCCACCCACACTGCTTTAAATGGAACTTAGATATTGGGTGTCACTATGTAAAGCGCTTTGAGTCACTAGAGAAAAAGCGCTATATAAATATAATTCACTTCTCCTCTTGCACTAGATCTGCATGCTAAAGCTGGTTTACATTATTTAACATGATTTAAATATTAATAGTTAGACGTTTGTCCATCCATTCAGAGTCGTCCATGTTCCAATGGTAACGCATCAAAGAAACCATCGTAAATCAATCAATCAACCAAAGTTTACTTATATAGCCCTAAATCACCAGTGTCTCAAAGGGCTGCACAAGTCACAACGACATCCTCGGCTCAGATCCCACATCCGGGCAAGGAAAAACTCAACCCAATGGGATAACAATGAGAAACCTTGGAGGGGACCGCAGATATTTTTTGTCATTTTCTATAAACCAACTCACCATCAAATAAAAACTATAAGTAACGCAAACCTGAAAATCTGGGCTGTTTAGACTTTTATGTGCCGAATCTGTGCAGTATTTAGGGTCCTGAGGTGAACTAAACCAACTCATTTACATACTTAAACCTAACCAGGCACTCCAGCAACATATTACGTTGTTCCTTTGATTAAGTGGGTCTTAAGGTTAACTAAACCCACTCATTTCCGTTTGGCCGACGTTTTAAGCCTCTTCTTCGTGCTCGCTCCTATAAGCAGTAAGTCATCCTCTGTATATTCAGGTTCAAAAAGAGAAGCTTGTCAACCCTCAGTTGTCCAAAAATGGTCACATTTGTTTTCTGTTACCAAATCTGCCATGAATAGAATAGTCTCGTCTTATATTCGGGGAGTAGGAACACATTTGTTGCTTTACCCACCTGCTCCCAGTGCCACCCACACTGCTTTAAAAATGTAACTTAGATATTGGCTTTCACTATGTAAAGCGCTTTGAGTCACTAGAGAAAAAGCGCTATATAAATATAATTCACTTCACTTAACAAATGACTGGAAAGGCAAGACAGCCGTGACATGATGTTCTTCACAAGTTTACGTGCACTTTCAAACCAGGACTGTCTGTACGTGGCTTGTGAAGCGGACTCTGACGGTCCAGGTCTGGTGTTCCTCCTCCTCCCCCAGGCTTGCCCCCACATCCCGCTGGAGGACGCCCGCTCCTACGGCTTCAAGAACAAGCTGATCATCGTGTCGGCTGAAAGCGCGGGGAACGGCCTTTACAACTTCATCGTGCCTCTGCGGGCCTACTACCGGCCCAGGAAGGAGCTGAGCCCCATCGTGCTGCTGCTGGAGAGCATGTGAGGCCACACCCTTTTTTATTTTTATTTGGCACTTTTGGTAAGCAGACGAGAGCGTGATGCGGCTCAGAACTGCTGCTGTGGGCGCAACATCGCACTATAAATCTTAGTTAGGGCGGGGGAACGGGTTCCTCTCCTCCAGTGGGGGATAACTGAGCTATTTTGGGCTTCAGCGAAGGTGATTTGTGAAATGCTGGACACTTTGTGGCCGTGCAATAAAATGCTGACTCACTCCAGAGTAGTTATGGCCAAAGATGGGGCGGCCTGGCTCAGAATAATCAATCAATCAATCAATCAATCAATGTTTACTTATATAGCCCTGAATCACCAGCGTCTCAAAGGGCTGCACAAGCCACAACCACATCCTCGGTTCAGATCCCACTTCAAGGCAAGGAAAAACTCAACCCAGTGGGATGACAATGAGAAACCTTGGAGAGGACCGCAGATGTTGTTGACCCCCCCCTCGTCGAATGGATCTGACATAATAATGTGAGAGTCCAGTCCGTAGTGGATCTAACATAATAGTGAGAGTCCAGACCGTAGTGGATCTAACATAATAGTGTGAGAGTCCAGACCGTAGTGGATCCAACATAATAGTGAGAGTCCAGACCGTAGTGGATCTAACATAATAGTGGGAGTCCAGTCCATAGTGGATCTAACATAATAGTGAGAGTCCAGTCCATAGTGGATCTAACATAATAGTGTGAGAGTCCAGTCCATAGTGGATCTAACATAATAGTGAGAGTCCAGTCCATAGTGGATCTAACATAATAGTGTGAGTCCAGTCCATAGTGGATCCAACATAATAGTGTGAGTCCAGTCCATAGTGGATCTAACATAATATTGTGAGAGTTCAGTCCATAGTAAATCCAACATAATAGTGTGAGTCCAGTCCATAGTGGATCTAACATAATAGTGTGAGAGTCCAGTCCATAGTGGATCTAACATAATAGTGAGAGTCCAGTCCATAGTGGATCTAACATAATAGTGTGAGAGTCCAGTCCATAGTGGGTCCAACATAATAGTGAGAGTCCAGTCCATAGTGGATCCAACATATTAGTGAGAGTCCAGTCCATAGTGGATCTAACATAATAGTGTGAGAGTCCAGTCCATAGTGGATCTAACATAATAGTGTGAGAGTCCAGTCCATAGTGGATCTAACATAATAGTTTGAGAGTCCAGTCCATAGTGGATCTAACATAATAGTGAGAGTCAAGTCCATAGTGGATCTAACATAATAGTGAGAGTCAAGTCCATAGTGGATCTAACATAATAGTGTGAGAGTCCAGTCCATAGTGGATCTAACATAATAGTGAGAGTCCAGTCCATAGTTGATCTAACATAATAGTGAGAGTCCAGTCCATAGTGGATCTAACATAATAGTGAGAGTCCAGTCCATATTGGATCTAACATAATAGTGTGAGTCCAGTCCATAGTGGATCTAACATAATAGTGTGAGTCCAGTCCATAGCGGATCTAACATAATAGTGAGAGTCCAGTCCGCTGCCATTGGTCACAAAACAGTTAAAAGAAAAGGTGACTGGAAGGGAGTCAGGTCCTGCTTACTAGATCCTGGGTCAAGACAAAATCTTCCTGTGGATTACAATACATCAAAGAAACCGACACCTTCATGTCTCTTCCCATCATACACAGTGGAGTTTTACAAGCCTTTTGATCTGCAAGATCAGAGACGGCTTTTGTCTGCTCGCCGGGATCTTACTGAAACACAAAGTTTTGTGATAACTTAGATACAATTATTCTGACAAAAACATTTTGACAGATTTTTGAGCGCCGTGTGTAATGTTCTATATTCTCAAGGGAACATTTAAAGTTTTGGTGTCGTTTGCTTGAGTCATATTGCAGTCTACACGTATCTCTTATGTGTGACTGCCATCTATTGGTCACACTCATCATTACACCATGTACCAAAGAAAATAGCTTCGAGCTCGGTAAGCACAGTCAAAGTTATTCCTTACATTAGGCGCACCGGGTTAAAAGGCGCACTGTCGATTTTTGAGGAAATGAAAGGATTTTAAGTGCGCATTATAGTCCGAAAAATACGGTATATAGAAAAAAGTGTTATAGATCTAAATCTAAAACAGTATTATTATTATTGAGTGTGTTGAATTGAAAGGGTTGGCATGTTTAAAATCTGTACTGTTTTGATAATGCAGACCCGAGGCAGACTTCCTGGAAGCAATCTGCTGGTTCCCCATGGTTTTCTATACAGTGGGCTCCATGGACAAGTAAGTAAGGTCAAATTTAAAATACTGTGGCGTGGTAGGCCTACATATTCATTAAAAACAAGTCAGAGCTTTTTTTTAACAAGTATACTTAATATGTTGGGTAATTGTAACATTACACACAGTTTGAACAGTAACACTGTGTTTGAATATGTATTTAAGTGATTTTTTTTTAACATGTATATTTAATATTTTTGGCCCATGTACACACATTACACACAGTTTGAACAGTAACACTGTTTGAATATGTATTTAAGTGAATTTTTTAACAAGTATATTTAATATTTTTGGCCAATGTACACACATTACATACAGTTTGAACAGTAACACTGTTTGAATATGTATTTAAGTGATTTTTTTAACAAGTATAATTTTTTTTTTTTGCCATTGTACATACATTACATGCAGTTTGAATAGTAACACTGTGTTTGAATATGTATTTAAGTGAATTTTTTAACAAGTATATTTAATATTTTTGGCCAATGTACACACATTACATACAGTTTGAACAGTAACACTGTGTGTGAATATGTATTTAAGTGATTTTTTTAACATCAATCAATCAATCAATCAATCAATGTTTATTTATATAGCCCCAAATCACAAATGTCTCAAAGGACTGCACAAATCATTACGACTACAACATCCTCGGAAGAACCCACAAAAGGGCAAGGAAAACTCACACCCAGTGGGCAGGGAGAATTCACATTCAGTGGGATGCCAGCGACAATGCTGACTATGAGAAACCTTGGAGAGGACCTCAGATGTGGGCAACCCCCCCCCTCTAGGGGACCGAAAGCAATGGATGTCGAGCGGGTCTAACATGATACTGTGAAAGTTCAATCCATAGTGGCTCCAAGACAGCAGTGAGAGTCCCGTCCACAGGAAACCATCTCAAGCGGATCAGCAGCGTAGAGATGTCCCCAACCGATACAGGCGAGCGGTCCATCCTGGGTCCCGACGAGCGGTCCATCCTGGGTCTCGACTCTGGACAGTCAGTACTTCATCCATGGTCATCGGACCGGACCCCCTCCACAAGTTAGAGTGGGACATAGGAGAAAGAAAAGAAGCGGCAGATCAACTGGTCTAAAAAGGAGGTCTATTTAAAGGCTAGAGTATACAGATGAGTTTTAAGATGAGACTTAAATGCTTCTACTGAGGTAGCATCTCGAACTGTTACCGGGAGGGCATTCCAGAGTACTGGAGCCCGAACGGAAAACGCTCTATAGCCCGCAGACTTTTTTTGAGCTCTAGGAATCACTAATAAGCCGGAGTCTTTTGAACGCAGATTTCTTGCCGGGACATATGGTACAATACAATCGGCAAGATAGGCTGGAGCTAGACCGTGTAGTATTTTATACGTAAGTAGTAAAACCTTAAAGTCACATCTTAAGTGTACAGGAAGCCAGTGCAGGTGAGCCAGTACAGGTATATATGTATGTATATATGTATATAAAGGTATATACAGTATAGGTATATATGTATGTATATATGTATATAAAGGTATATACAGTATAGGTATATATGTATGTATATATGTATATAAAGGTATATACAGTAAAGGCGTAATATGATCAAACTTTCTTGTTCTTGTCAAAAGTCTAGCAGCCGCATTTTGTACCAACTGTAATCTTTTAATGCTAGACATTGGGAGACCCGAAAATAATACGTTACAGTAATCGAGACGAGACGTAACAAACGCATGGATAATGATCTCGGCGTCTTTAGTGGACAAAATGGAGCGAATTTTAGCGATATTACGGAGATGAAAGAAGGCCGTTTTAGTAACGCTTTTAATGTGTGACTCAAAGGAGAGAGTTGGGTCGAAGATAATACCCAGATTTTTTACAGAGTCACCTTGTTTTATTATTTGGTTGTCAAATGTTAAAGTTGTATTATTAAATAGAGGTCGGTGTCTAGCAGGACCGATAATCAGCATTTCCGTTTTTTTTGGCATTAAGTTGCAAAAAGTTAGCGGACATCCATTGTTTAATTTCATTAAGACACGCTTCCAACTGACTACAGTCCGGCGTGTTGGTCAGCTTTAGGGGCATGTAGAGTTGGGTGTCATCAGCATAACAGTGAAAGCTAATACCGTATTTGCGTATGATGTCACCTAGCGGCAGCATGTAGATGCTGAAGAGTACAGGGCCAAGGACCGAACCCTGGGGAACTCCACACGTTACCTTAACATAGTCCGAGGTCACACTGTTATAGGAGACGCACTGCATCCTATCAGTAAGATAAGAGTTAAACCATGACAGGGCTGAGTCTGAAATACCAATTCGTATTTTGATACGCTCTAATAAAATATTATGATCGACAGTATCGAAAGCAGCGCTAAGATCGAGGAGCAGCAACATAGATGACGCATCAGAGTCCATCGTTAGCAATAGATCATTAGTCAGTTTTGCGAGGGCTGTCTCAGTCGAGTGATTTGCCCTGAAACCGGATTGAAAGGTTTCACATAGATTGTTAAACGCTAAGTGCTCATTTAGCTGCTCTGCAACAATTTTTTCGAGGATTTTCGAAATAAAGGGAAGGTGAGACACCGGTCGGTAGTTTACCATGAGGTCTGGATCGAGGTTAGGTCTTTTAAGGAGAGGATGAATAACCGCTTTTTTGAATGCAACGGGAACAGTGCCCGAGGAAAGTGATAAGTTTATAATATTTAGCACTGATGGACCTAATAATACAAAAAGCTCCTTGATAAGTTTCCCAGGAAGTGGGTCAAGTAAACATGTTGTTTGTTTTATTCCATTTACACGTTGTAACAATCCTTCTAATGTTATTTCATCAAAACGAGAGAAACTATTTTGGATATTTGCAGTATCCGCCGTATATACAATCGTATCAGTGTTACTATAACCCCGTTGTAGCTGGGACGCATTGTCTTTAATCTCCTTTCTAATAAGTTCAATTTTCTTATTAAAGAACTTCATAAAGTCAACAAGTATAATTTTTTTTTTTTGCCATTGTACATAAATTACATGCAGTTTGAACAGTAACACTGTGTTTGAATATGTATTTAAGTGATTTTTTTAAACAAGTATATTTAACATTTCTGGCCATTGTACACACAGTTTGAACGGTAACACTGTGTGTGAATATGTATGTAAGTGTTTTTTTTAACAAGTATATTTAATATTTTTGACCATTGTACACACATTACACACAGTTTGAACGGTAACACTGTGTGTGAATATGTATGTAAGTGGGTTTTTTTAACAAGTATATTTTATATTTTTTGCCATTGTACACACATTACATACAGTTTGAACAGTAACACTGTATGTGAATATGTATTTAAGTTGTTTTTTTAAAACAAGTATATTTAATATTTTTGACCATTGTACACACATTACACACAGTTTGAACGGTAACACTGTGTGTGAATATGTATGTAAGTGGTTTTTTTTAACAAGTATATTTTATATTTTTTGCCATTGTACACACATTACATACAGTTTGAACAGTAACACTGTATGTGAATATGTATTTAAGTATTTTTTTTTAAACAAGTATATTTAATATTTTTGACCATTGTACACAGTTTGAACAGTAACACTGTTTGAATATGTATTTAAGTGATTTTTTTCACAAGTATATTTAAAAATTTTTGGCCATTGTACACACATCACACACAGTTTGAACAGTAACACTGTGTTTGAAAATTTATTTAAGTGATTTTTTAAAACAAATATATTTAATATTTTTGGCCATTGTACACACATTGCACACAGTTTGAACAGTAACACTGTGTTTGAAAATGTATTTAAGTGATTTTTTAAAACAAATATATTTAATATTTTTGGCCATTGTACACACATTGCACACAGTTTGAACAGTAACACTGTGTGTGAAACACACATCAAAAGTGGTAAAGGAATGGCTACATCAGGCGAGAATGAAGGTTTTATAATGGCCTTCCCAAAGTCCTGACTTAAACATGTGGACAATGCTGAGGAAACAAGTCCATGTCAGAAAACCAATACATTTAGCTGAACTGCACCAATTTTGTCAAAAGGAGTGGTCAAAAATTCAAGCAGAACCTTAATTCTAGCCTGATTTAGCCATTCCTTTACCACTTTTGAGGTGTGTTTGGGGTCATTGTCCTGTTGGAACACCCAACTGTGCCCAAGACCCAACCTACAGCCTAATGATTTTAGCTTGTCCTGAACAATTTGGAGCGAATCCTCCTTTTTCATTGTCCCATCTAAAGCAGCAGCTCCATTGGCAGCAAAACAGGCCCAGAGCATAATACTACCACCACCATGCTTGACGGTAGGGATGGTGTTCCTGAGATTAAAGGCCTCACCTTTTCTCCTCCAAAAATCTATCCGTCGATCGATTTTTTTTCTTCAGCATTGTCCACAAATTTAAGTCAGGACTTGGGAAGGCCATTCTAAAACCTTCATTCCATTCCTTTACCACTTTTGAGGTGTGTTTGGGGTCATTGTCCTGTTGGAACACCCAACTGTGCCCAAGACTCAACCTCCGGGCTGATGATTTTAGCTTGTCCTGAACAATTTGCAGCTAATCCTCCATTTACTCTCTGTAAAGCAGCAGTTCCATTGGCAGCAAAACAGGCCCAGAGCATAATACTACCACCACCATGCTTGACGGTAGGGATGGTGTTCCTGGGCTTAAAGACCTCACCTTTTCTCCTCCAAAAATCCATCCGTCAATCGATTTTCTATCACTTTGTCCCTTTTGGGGTGGTGAGGGGGTCGCTGCAGCCTATCTCAGCTGCATTAGGGCGGTAGGCTGGGTATACCCTGGACAAGTCGCCACCTCATAGCAGTCCTCCGAACATTTTGCTGGGTATTGTGGCCACTTCTGACATGGACTTTTTTCTTCAGCATTGTCCACAAATTTAAGTCAGGACTTGGGAAGGCCATTCTAAAACCTTCATTCCATTTCTTTACCACTTTTGAGGTGTGTTTGGGGTCATTGTCCTGTTGGAACACCCAACTGTGCCCAAGACCCAACCTCCGGGTTGATGGTTTTAGCTTGTCCTGAACAATTTGGAGCTAATCCTCCATTTACTCTCTGTTAAGCACCAGTTCAAATGTGGGCAGCAAAACAGAGCATAATACTACCACCACCATGCTTGACGGTAGGAATACTGTTCCTGGGATTAAAGGCCTCACCTTTTCTCCTCCAAACATATTGCTGAGTATTGTGGCCAAACAGCTCCATTTTTGTTTCATCTGACACCACATGGACAAAGATAAGACCTTCTGGAGGAAAGTTCTGTGGACTGATTAAGAAACAAGTCCATGCCAACCAATTTAGCTGAACTGCATCAATTTTGTCAAGAGAAGTGGTCATAAATGTAAGCAGAAGCTTGTGGATGGCTACCAAAAGCGCCTTATTGCAGTGAAACTTGCCAAGGGACTCATAGAAGCACCTTTGTGTCAAATACTGGCTCCAATGTGCCAAATAGTGACACCCATGTGTATGTCTTGTGTGCCAAATGGTAGCACTAAGTGGCAGGAAGTGTCCCGTTGGGTAAGACGGGAAGACCACGATGCTGACCCTCACCTTGACCTGACCCTGTCCTCTGCTCTCCCTGTAGTCTGGACAGCTTGTTGCGGTGTGGCGTGACCTTCGCCGACACCATGGTGGTGGTGGACAAGGAGAGCTCCATGATCGCCGAGGAGGACTACATGGCCGACGCAAAGACCATCGTCAACGTCCAGACCCTTTTCAGGTCCGCCTCGCCCATAAAGTCTCAAAGTACATGATTGTTTTCCTGACCCCTTTGTGGTCTGTGCGCCTCCAGACTGTTTCCGGCTCTGAGTATTATCACAGAGCTCACACACCCCGCCAACATGCGCTTCATGCAGTTCAAAGTCAAAGACCACTACTCGCAGGCTCTGTCCAAGCTGGAAAAGGTAAACGTGACCTCGGTCCACCTGCATACAGTCCTGGTCAAAAGTGTGCATACACTTGTTAAGAAGATCATGTCATGGCTGTCTTGAGTTTCCAATCATTTGGGTTCATTGTCCTGTTGGAACACCCAACTGCACCCAAGACCCAACCTCCGGGCTGATGATTGTAGCTTGTCCTGAAGAATTTGGAGCTAATCCTCTATTTACTCTCTGTAAAGCAGCAGTTCCATTGGCAGCAAAACAGGCCCAGAGCATAATACTACCACCACCATGCTTGACGGTAGGAATGGTGTTCCAGGGATTAAAGACCTCACCTTTTCTCCTCCAAACATATCAATCAATCAATGTTTACTTATATAGCCCTAAATCACAAGTGTTTCAAAGGGCTGCACAAGCCACAACAACACCCTCGGCTCAGATACCACATCAGAGCAAGGAAAAACTCAACCCAATGGGACAATGAGAAACCTTGGAGGGGACCACAGATGTGAAAGTCCAGTACATAGTGGATCTAACATAATAGTGTGAGAGTCCAGCCCATAGTGGATCTAACATAATTGTGTGAGAGTCCAGTCCATAGTGGATCTAACATAATAGTGTGAGAGTCCAGTCCATAGTGGATCTAACATAATAGTGTGAGAGTCCAGTCCATAGTGGATCTAACATAATAGTGTGAGAGTCCAGTCTATAGTGGATCTAACATAATAGTGTGAGAGTCCAGTCCATAGTGGATCTAACATAAGTGTGAGAGTCCAGTCCATAGTGGACCTAGCATAAAAGTTTGAGAGTCCAGTCCATAGTGGATCTAACATAATAGTGTGAAAGTCCAGTCCATAGTGGATCTATCATAATAGTGTGAGAGTCCAGTCCATAGTGGATCTATCATAATAGTGTGAGAGTCCAGTCCATAGTGGATCTAACATAATAGTGAGAGCCCAGTCCATAGTGGATCTAACATAATAGTGAGAGTCCAGTCCATAGTGGATCTAACATAATAGTGTGAGAGTCCAGTCCATAGTGGATCTAATACAATAGTGTGAGAGTCCAGTCCATAGTGGATGTAACATAATAGTGTGAGAGTCCAGTCCATAGTGGATCTAACATAATAGTGTGAGAGTCCAGTCCATTGTGGATCTAACATAATAGTGTGAGAGTCCAATCCATAGTGGATCTAACAATAGTGTGAGAGTCCAGTCCATAGTGGATCTAACATAATAGTGTGAGTCCAGTCCATAGTGGATCTAATATAATAGTGTGAGAGCCCAGTCCATAGTGGATCTAACATAATAGTGAGAGTCCAGTCCATAGTGGATCTAACATAATAGTGAGAGTCCAGTCCATAGTGGATCTAACATAATAGTGTGAGAGTCCAGTCCATAGTGGATCTAACATAATAGTGTGAGAGTCCAGTCCATAGTGGATCTAACATAATAGTGTGAGAGTCCAGGCCATAGTGGATCTAACATAATAGTGTGAGTCCAGTCCATAGTGGATCTAACATAATAGTGTGAGTCCAGTCCATAGTGGATCTAACATAATAGTGTGAGTCCAGTCCAAAATGAATCTAGTTAATAGTGTGAGAGTCCAGTCCATAGTGGATCTAACATAATAGTGTGAGAGTCCAGTCCATAGTGGATCTAACATAATAGTGTGAGAGTCCAGTCCATAGTGGATCTAACATAATAGTGAGAGTCCAGTCCATAGTGGATCTAACATAATAGTGAGAGTCCAGTCCATAGTGGATCTAACATAATAGTGTGAAAGCCCAGTCCATAGTGGATCTAACATAATAGTGTGAGAGTCCAGTCCATAGTGGATCTAACATAATAGTGTGAGTCCAGTCCACAGTGGATCTAACATAATAGTGAAAGTCCAGTCAATAGTGGATCTAACATAATAGTGTGAGAGTCCAGTCCATAGTGGATCTAACATAATAGTGAGAGTCCAGGCCATAGTGGATCTAACATAATAGTGAGAGTCCAGGCCATAGTGGATCTAACATAATAGTGTGAGTCCAGTCTATAGTGGGGCCAGCAGGAGACCATCCCAAGCGGAAACGGGTCAGCAACGCAGAGACGTCCCCAAACGATGCACAGACTAGTGGTCCACCCGGGTCCCGACTTTGGGCAGCCAGTGCTTCATCCGTTGCCACCTTACCTGTGCCCCCCCACTCCACGAAGGAGAGGGGGGCAGAGCAGGAAAGAAATGGCAGATCAACTGGTCTAGCTGGGTATTGTGGCCAAGCAGCTCCATTTTTGTTTCATCTGACCACAGAACTTTCTTCCGGAATGTCTTCTCTTTGTCCATGTGATCAGCAGCAACCTTTAGACGAGCCTTTAGGTGTGGCTTCTGGAACAACGGCTTCCTTGCATGGCAGCCTCTCAGTCCATGGCCATGCAAAACCCGCTTGACTGTGGACACTGTTACCTGTGTTCCAGCAGCTTCCAATTCATTGCAGACCTGTTTTTTGCTGATTCTCGGTTTTCTATCGATCATCCTGACCAGTTTTCTCTGAGCAGCATGCGTTTTCTTCCTGATCGTGGCAGTGACAAAACTGTGCCATGCACTTTTTGCGTACAAACAATTGTTTGCACAGTTGCTCTTGCTGCTTTAAAATGGCTCCAAGTGACTTTTCTGACTTGTTCAAGTCAATGATTTGTTTTTTCAGATCTGTGCTGAGTTCCTTTGACTTTCCCATTGTGGCGTTTGTAACCGAGTCTAATGACTGCATCACATCTTTGACCACGACTGTATATTTGTGCGTGTGTGTGTGTGTGTGTGTAATGTGTTTGCTACATTTGAAGCGTCGTCAAACAGAAATAGTGTGAGTGTGCGTGTGTTGTGTTACCTGCAGAAGGAAAGGGAAAGAGGATCCAACCTTGTGTTCATGTTCCGTCTGCCATTCGCTGCAGGCAAAGTCTTCAGTGTCAGCATGCTGGACACGCTCCTTTACCAGGTAGGACATTAAAAAGCCAGCCGCAATGTCGCACCTTGTCGTGGCGACCAGTCAACTGTCATCCGTTTACAGTCGTTTGTCAAGGACTACATGATCTCCATTACCAGGCTGCTCCTGGGTCTTGACTCCATGCCGGGTTCAGGGTTCCTTTGTGCTGTAAGAGAAACGGCAACTTTGAATTCAGTCTTGTGCATCAGAAGATGAGTCCCTGACTTGTGCGACGTATGTCTTTCTAGATGAAAATCACGGAGGAGGACTTGTGGATTCGGACTTATGGCAGGCTGTACCAGAAACTGTGCTCCTCCACAGGGGATATTCCAATCGGTATCTACAGAACAGAAGCTCACAAGCTTCCTGTTTCAGAGGTCAGTTGTAAACACTCATATACACTTTTTCAAATGTTCTTGTCATCAGACCATATTTTCTGGTGGATGGAATCTTTACCTCAAATGTTTCGACTGCAGTTTTCTTCAGAAGGGTAACCTTACCACTGTGATGAGTTGCCTATCAGCTGTTATAAATAATAAATGGGTTGTACTTGTATAGCGCTTTTTTACCTTCAAGGTACTCAAAGCGCTTTGACACTACTTCAACATTCACACACACATTCACACACTGATGGAGGGAGCTGCCATGCAAGGCGCTAACCAGCACCCATCAGGAGCAAGGGTGAAGTGTCTTGCTCAGGACACAACGGACGTGACGAGGTTGGTACTCGGTGGGAATTGAACCAGGGACCCTCGGGTTGCACACGGCCACTCTGCCACTGCACCACGCCGTCCCATATATATATTGACCATATATATAAATATATATAATTAATGATTGAACATTACCATTCTCTGGTGTCTGTTTGTCGTCACCTCCCCTTAGTCAAAACATAACACAAGTATTAGTTAAAGTTAAAATTAAAGTAGCTGTTCTTGTAGGCGTGTCCAAACAGGCCGACCTGTCAAGTACACCTGGTTAAGTTTAAAACCCCCCACCCCAGACTTCCTTAGTTCGATTGCCTCCTAAATCCTTAATCGTGTGAATTTGTTTCTTGCTGTGCCGATGATTTTGCCGTTGTCCTGGTCCATGATGTGGTTATTTATTTTGCAATGATCTGATATGGAACTGTGGACCAGCTCTATAGTCTGGGTAGGGTCCTTGAGGGTGCATGGGGGTTTGCCCAACCAGTCTACATGTGCTTTGTGGACTTGGAGAAGGCATTCGACTGTGTCCCCCGGGAAGTCCTGTGGGGAGTGCTCAGAGAGTATCTGGTATCGGACTGTCTGATTGTGGCGGTTCGCTCCCTGTATGATCAGTGTCAGAACTTGGTCCGCATTGCCGGCAGTAAGTCGGACACATTTCCAGTCAAAGGCTGCCCTTTGTCACCGATTCTGTTCATAAGTTTTATGGACAGAATTTCTAGGCGCGGTCAAGGCGTTGAGGGGTTCCGGTTTGGTGACCGCAGGATTAGGTCTCTGCTTTTTGCAGATGATGTGGTCCTGATGGTTTCAACTGGCCAGGATCTTCAGCTCTCACTGGATCGGTTCGCAGCCAAGTGTGAAGCGACCGGAATGAGAATCAGCACCTGCAAGTCCGAGTCCATGGTTCTTGCCCGGAAAAGGGTGGAGCGCCATCCGGGTTGGGGAGGAGACCCTGCCCCAAGTGGAGGAGTTAAAGTACCCCGGAGTCTTGTTCACGAGTGAGGGAGGAGTGGATCATGGGATCGACAGGCAGATCGGTGCGGCATCTTTAGTAATGCGGACGTTGTACCGATCCGTTGTGGTGAAGAAGGAGCTGAGCCGGAAGGCAAAGCTCTCAATTTACCGGTCGATCTACGTTCCCATCCTCACCTATGATCATGAGCTTTGGGTCATGACCGAAAGGATAAGATCACGGGTACAAGCGGCCCAAATGAGTTTCCTCCGCCGGGTGGCGGGGCTCTCAATTTACTGATCGATCTACTTTCCCATCCTCACATTTTCAATGTCGGGTTAAGTTCTCTCCCCCCAGACTTCCTTAGTTCGATTGCCTCATTAATCCTTAATCGTTCGAATTTGTTACTTTCTGTGCCGATGATTTTGCCGTTGTCGCGGTCCATGATGTGGTTACTTATTTTGCAGTGATCTGATATGGCTGATTTTAAGATTTTCTGTTCAGATTTTTTACTTTAAGCTTCTTGTAAACCTTTCAGTTGTCTCTTTTTCACATTCATTCTGATGTTCTTTCTTCCTTGTGTTACATGTCATGTAAAGATTCCATCTAAAATACTGAAAATATGGTCTGATTACAAGAACACTTGAAAAAGTATATAAAAGAAGACATCATTAACCTTTTTGAGCAACGTAAACACTCTTTAAGAAACGCACTGCCCCATTTTTACTTGTTCTCACACGTTTTCAATGTCTGGTTAAGTTTAACCGCCCCAGACTTCCTTAGTTCGATCACCTCCTTATTCCTTCATCGTTTGAATTTGTTACTTTCTGTGCCGATGATTTAGCCGTTGTCCGGGTCCATGATGTGGTTATGTATTTTGCAATGATCTGATATGGCTGATTTTAAGATTTTCTGCTCAGATTTTTACTTTAGGCTTCTTGTAAACCTTTCAGTTGTCTGTTTTTTTACATTCATTCTGATGTTCTTTCTTCCTTGTGTTACATGTCATGTAAAGATTCCATCTAATATGCTGTAGGTTATCCGGTTTAGGCCCACTATCATTTTTTTTTCTTTCCCATTTTGAACATGAATCTTTCATGAAATTGCGCCCCCAACTTTTTATGTTATTTTGCTAACCAGGTCACAAACAAAGCAATGGCAACAATTTCTGAGTGAAGTGAATCTTTTTTGTCACAGTGAAAAGCAGCTTACCACTCGATGATTCACTACCATGAATTGATTAACGTGGACCCCGACTTAAACAAGTTGAAAAACTTATTGGGGTGTTACCATTTAGTGGTCAATTGTACGAAATATGTACTGTACTGTGCAATCTACAAATAAAAGTTTCAATCAATGACGTAAACATTGGCACACACACTGGTGATCACGGCGCCGCTATAAATAGTTTGTCTGCGTTAGCACTCAAAATAGCAATATCTTCCCGGGCGCAGCCACCGTTGCTGCTCACAGCTCCCCTCACCTCCCAGGGGGTGATCAAGGGTGATGGGTCAACTGTAGAGAATAATTTTGCTACACCTAGTGTGTGTGTGACAATCATTGCTACTTTAATTTTAACTTTAACTAATACTTGTGTTATGTTTTGACTAAGGGGAGGTGACGACAAACAGACACCAGAGGATGGTAATGTTCAATAATTAATTATATATATATATATGGTCAATATATATGTATAATACGAATAATAAACAATACTAACTAATAAACTAAGGAAATGAAGCGTGACAAAACTCAAGAGTGTGTATGGTGTAAGACTATGTGTAGAATATAACTGAAGTGTGTGTTATCAAAGTGTTGAACGAGATACGAGGAAGTCCAGGGGGCAGGCAGGTGATCTGGGGCGAGAGAGAGGCGTCAGAATCCAGGGGCGAGCGAGAAGTCGAGGAACGAAGGAGGCAGTCAAAGTACAGACGGAGATCCGGGGGAAAGTGAGACGCACAGCTCACTTTCCAGGCGACGGAGGGTACTGCGGGAACACAGGAGAAGACAAGGGACAAGTCAAGCCACGGAGAGGGAACAAGAATAGAGCATAAGGGGCGGCATGGCGTAGTGGGTAGAGCGGCCATGCAAGAAACCTGAGGGTTGCAGGTTCGCTTCCCACCTATTGACATCCAATTCGCTGCCGTTGTGTCCTTGGGCAGGACACTTCACCCTTGCCCCCGGTGCCACTCACACTGGTGAATGAATGATGAATAAATGATAGGTGGTGGTCGGAGGGGCCGTAGGCGCAAACTGGCAGCCACGCTTCCGTCAGTCTACCCCAGGGCAGCTGTGGCTACATATGTAGCTTACCACCACCAGGTGTGAATGAGTGATGGGTTCCCATTTCTCTGTGAGCGCTTTGAGTATATGACAATAGAAAAGCGCGATATAAATCTAATCCATTATTATTATTATTATTATAAAGCAGTCGCTTACGGTACACCATGAAAACTAAGTTCCCGCGCGGATCCTTGGGTCCACTGGTCCTTTATTTAGCTCGCCCTCATCAGTCTCAGGTGTGCAGATTGTCTGATTGTCTGCAGGCTTGTAGCTGCGTGGGCGTGCTTCTCCCAGCGCGAGCAGGGGCGTGTCCGATCGCGCTGTCAGTGTGCTCCCGCAAAGGAGGAAAACGCAGAATGCGTATGCGCCGTGACAACGTGGTTATTATTCAAGTCACTGTTGCGGCACACGCGCAGTCTTCGTCTCCCTCCGCTGCGGGACCACCCAGAGGACCCGCTGACAGCGCACCCGGACGCGCCCCGGCTCACGCTGAGCGCAGTACGCCCACGCAGCGACAAGCCTGCACTCATTTACCATTCTGCTCACCTGGTACTGATGAGGGCAAGCTCAATAAAGGACCAGTGGACCCAAGGATCGGCGCGGGAACTTAGTTCTGAATTCGGATCCCTGTTTCCATTCCATTGCCCTGGATTTGGACTGCCTCCCTCGTTTCCCGGCTCCTCGCTCGCCCCCGGACTCTGACGTCTCTCTCTGCCCCATGGACCCCTCGCGGATCTTGGACTCCTTTTTCCTTGACCTCTTTGGTTTCTGTCTGCTTCCTCATTCAACATTTACGGTAACACTTGACAGCTAATATACACACACAGTCACACACATCCACTCTTGGATTTTGTCACACACCATTCTATAGTTTATTAGTATTGTTAATTATAATATATATATATATATGTATATATATATATATATATATATAAGTTTACTATAAATAGAATAAATCTCTGTACATTACTGCCCACCGGTGTCTGTTTGCCGTCACCTCTTAGTTAAACCATAACAGTCACGAAATGTAAATGAAGTATTGTTGGCGCTTTTTGGATGTTTTTTTATTTGGTTTTATGGGCGTAATAAAGGATGTTTTTTATTGGGTTTTATGGCCGTAATAAAGGATCTCGAGTTTGAATGCATTAAAAAAAAAAGACATACCTCGTCATGTTTTTCAAAATGAGCGTGAACGATAAGCAAAACTCCAAAAAAAAGTGCAGTTCCAGTTGACGTCTCTCTTTAAAACATAGTTACACCTTTGTTTCTAACTTTATGGAGGGTCATTGAACACACCACAGTTATGTGCAATGAGATGCAAAAGTGAAATCGTTCTTAACTTTCTCCTGTGCTGCCACAGATAGATTTGTTCTAAGAGTTTACATTTGTATGTGGACACATGTCAGTCCCAGGTCTCCATCACGGTTGAAGACTACGAGGACACCCGAGAACCGAGAGAGCCCCTGTTGTCTCGAAGCGGCGCTCACCGGAACTCCACCTCCTCGGAGCCCATCTCCACCTCGTCCCACTCCTCGGACCACCCGCTGCTTCGGAGGAAGAGCATGCAGTGGGCACGGCGGCTGAGCAGGAAGGGCGGCCGCAGCTCCAGCGGGGCCAAGGGCGGCGCAGGTAGCGCCGCCGAGAGGATCAGCCAGCAGAGACTGACCCTGTTCCGGCGCTCAGAGAGGCAGGAACTGAATGCCCTGGTGAGGACCAGGATGAAGCATTTGGGCCTCTCTTCCACTGGATTCAGTAAGTCAGGAGCACTCGGGGGTACAAGTCCATGGCCTCTACCATTTCCTGCTCTTTCTTCCTGTTCCAGACGGGATGACGGACCAAGGCAACAGACTGTCTTACATCCTTATCAACCCTTCTCCAGACATCAGGCTGGAGCTGCACGATGTTGTGTGAGTACACACCACACACACACCGGCAGATGCTGGAGCCTAGCAGGTGGCGCTGTTTTGCTTTTGCCCAAAAATGGTATCCTCAATTAATGTTTTTAGACAACAAAGGGTTTTCAAAGCGTGACCACTTGACCTTGGGAAAAATTGTTGGGCAAAGTGGATTTTTAGTCCTCATGTTGAGGGGAAAGCAAGTGTCTGGGGTACCGGGAGAGAACACAACACCACACTCCAATCAATTCCGAGGTTTTTTTTCTCATAAAAAATACTGTCTTCTCTGAGGTTTTAGATCAACTTGTCAGGTTTGAGCGCCAAACTATCTATTAAACAGGACAAAAAGCAATTAATCAGGCAGAGACACAGTTAAATTTTGCTCATGAGGAGAACGCATGGAGCTGCACACTCAGTTACGGTCTCACCTGACGCTCTGAGGCACAGTCCACGCGCCCCCCTTTTTATTCAGGCGTTCCCTAGCTACATCACTGAGACTGCTTCTAAAGGGAGGGGGTCACACATTATACGTGGTTATTCAGAACGGAATGTGCTGGGGGCGTTGTGATTGCGCCCTGTCTCTGCTTTGTCTGCCTGCTGTCGCCTTGTCTTCAGTGAGGTCCTGGTTCATCCTTGGCTGTTAGCAGGCTGAAAGACAGAAACATTTGCGGCGAGCCAACTCCTAACTTGCAGTGGAAGATAACAAGTTGTGTGCCTTTGCATGAAAATAAAAGTACAGCTTGAGCACAATAGATAATAACTAGAGCTTTTAAACATAAGAGTTGTGTGATTACATATATATAATTATCGGCTGGGGACATCTCTGCGCTGCTGATCCGCCTCCGCTTGGGATGGTTTCCTGCTGGCTCCGCTGTGAACGGGACTCTCGCTGCTGTGTTGGATCCGCTTTGGACTGGACTCTCGTGACTGTGTTGGATCCATTGTGGATTGAACTTTCACAGTATCATGTTAGACCCGCTCGACATCCATTGCTTTCCTCCTCTCCAAGGTTCTCATAGTCATCATTGTCACCGAGGTCCCACTGGGTGTGAGTTTTCCTTGCCCTTATGTGGGCCTACCGAGGATGTGGTAGTGGTTTGTGCAGCCCTTTGAGACATTAGTGATTTAGGGCTATATAAGTAAACATTGATTGATACAGTGCATCCAGAAATAATTCACTTTTTCCACATTTTGTTATGTTTCAAACCTAGTTCAAAAGTAGAATAAATTCATTTTTGTCCTCAAACTTGTACACACAATACCCCTTCATGACAATGTACATGTACATAAGTCGGGAAGTCCTGTGGGGAGTGCTCAGAGAGTATGGGGTATCGGACTGTCTGATTGTGGCGGTCCACTCCCTGTATGATCAGTGTCAGAACTTGGTCCGCATTGCCGGCGGTAAGTCGGACACGTTTCCAGTGAGGGTTGGACTCCGCCAAGACTGTCCTTTGTCACCGATTCTGTTCATAACTTCTATGGACAGAATTTCTAGGCGCAGTCAAGGCGTTGAGGGGTTCCGGTTTAGTGGCTGCAGGATTAGGTCTCTGCTTTTTGCAGATGATGTGGTCCTGATGGCTTCATCTGCCCAGGATCTTCACTGGATCGGTTCGCAGCCGAGTGTGAAGCGATTGGGATAAGAATCAGCACCTTCAAGTCCAAGTCCATGGTTCTCACCCGGAAAAGGGTGGAGTGCCATCTCCGGGTTGGGGAGGAGACCCTGCCCCAAGTGGAGGAGTTCAAGTACCTGGGAGTCTTGTTCACGAGTGAGTGAAAAGTGGATTGTGAGATCGATGCGGCGTCTTTAGTAAAGCGGACGCTGTATCGATCCGTTGTGGTGAAGAAGGAGCTGAGCCGGAAGGCAAAGCTCTCAATTTACCGGTCGATCTACGTTCCCATCCTCACCTATGGTCATGAGCTTTGGGTTATGACCGAAAGGATAAGATCACGGGTACATGCAGCTCAAATAAGTTTCCTCCTCCGAGATAGGGTGAGAAGTTCTGTCAGCCGGGAGGAGCTCAAAGTAAAGCCCCTGCTCCTCCACATCGAGAGGAGCAAGATGAGGTGGTTCGGGCATCTGGTCAGGATGCCACCTGAACGCCTCCCTAGGGAGGACTTTGGGGCACGTCCGACCGTTTGAAGGCCACGGGGAAGACTATGTTTCCAAACTGGCCTGGGAATGCCTCGGGATCCCCCGGGATGAGCTGGGCGAAGGGGCTTGGGAGAGGAAAGTCTGGGCTTTCCTACTTAGGCTGCCGCCCCCGCGACCCGACCTCGGATAAGCGGAAGAAGTATTTACAGCCTTTGCTCAATGTTTTATTGATGCACATTTGGCAGCAAATACAGCCTCAAGTCTGGGCCCCCATTTACAGAGTTTCTCCCTTGATATCTCTGCTGAGTTCTTAAGGTCCTTGTCCTGCTGAAAGATGAACCACCGCCCCAGTCTGAGTTCTAAAGTGTCGACATCTCCCTTATTAGCAATGTAACATTGAAAGAAAAAAGGTTTTATGGTAATACCGTAATACCGGCACGAGGGTCGATAAGATGTTTTCTGCAAAACTTTTTATTTCATTTGAATTCTTTTGTAAATATATTTTATTGCGTTTGACTTGATTGTATTTCATGTCATTTTAATTGGAATAGGTGCTTATCTGTAATCAGGTTTAACTTAGTTAAATTTTATTAAATGTAATGCATTTAATTATTTTTTTAAACTCTATTGTAAATATTTATTTTATTTGAATTTATTGGAACTCGTCTCTGATCCGGCACAATTTATTCAAATGAATCCACATAAATAAATTTAACTTTACCATATTTTATACACTTCCAATCATATTCCTTGTAGGCAGTTTTAAGTTGATATATTTCATTTAAATTGCAATTTATTCGTTTTTTTAAAAATTCATGTTCTGGCAAAGACTACATCCCACGTCTACAAGTCTTAACACAACATGCGGTTAAGAGCAGAGTGCTGAAACTTCAAAGCGTCGGCATGGCAACAAAATGTCGTGTAATGTATACAGTAGGTGTTATTTTGTGATGGAGTGTGAATGTTGTCTGTCTATCTGTGTTGGCCCTGTGATGAGGTGGCCACTTGTCCAGGGTGTACTCGCCTTCTGCTCGAATGCAGCTGAGATAGGCTCCAGCGCCCCCCGCCACCCCCAAAGGGAATAAGCGGTAGGAAATGGATGGATGGGTGGAATTGCTTGCAGGAAAATATTTCACAAGCAATTTAATTTCAAGCTGAGAAGAATAAATGTTCACACTTTCAGTTGGAATTGTGAACTCCAGTCATTCTGGCTTGTTTACAGGTTGAAACCATCATCAAACAGAAAGTGTGTGAGTGTGCATGCATGATGGAAAGTACTGGAAGGGGTTTTAGTGAGCTCTTTTAAACAAAGAAATGGTACCAATGTACCAAGTCAACAGTGGCCTCTAGTGGCGCCATTGCGAATTACACGTGTGGAGGTTGTGGTTATTGGTCCTGTAAATTGACTACCCGTATTTCCTTGAATTGCCGCCGGGTATATAGTATGTGCCTGCCTAGAATTACTGCCGGGTCAAACTCGTTTTGCACAATAATTAGCGCATGCTTAGCATTACCGCCGGCTCAGGATTAACGCCGGGTCAAACTCGTTTCGCAAGATATTATTTTTATTAGAGCATGTCTAAAATTTCCACCGGGTCAAACTCGTCACGTCACGAGTGACACTTCACCTGTCATCATTTTCAAAATGGAGGAGGCTGATTTCAATCATTTGAAATCGCATAAAGGGAAGAAGATTAAGAGCTATTCAGTAGGATTTAAGGTCCAAGCTATTGAATATGCTAAAAAGAACAGTAAGCAGCTATGTTTTATCAATATACCGTAGCTGCGTGTGTCAAATATGAGTCATTAAATGACTCCCGCCTCCTGGTGGTAGAGGGCGGTAGTGATCCTTCTTGCGACTACTCGGCTGCAGAAGAAGTGACAACAAGCAGCAAGCGTTTATTTTTTCCTCTGGCTTGCACTTTTAACATGGAGGATTACATATCTAAAATTAAACCGTTTTCTAAACTGGACTTTCAATCGAAGCAGGAGGTAATAAACAAGATGTCCATCGAGACAGAGAGACTTTTAAAACTGAAAAAAGATAAGGAAGACTTCTATAAACAAGTTATCGATGCTTTTGATCAGAAGGAGCTGCGCATGGACTTCATTTATAAGTAAAGGTAAGATCATTATAATGTTTTTTTTAATTAAATGTGCTTTTCATGATGGTATCCTTACATCACACTCAAATTTATAGGCGCAGGCCTAAATTTACCACATGTCTTTGGTAAGCGCCGGAGTGAGAAGAGGTTTTAAAATAATTAGCGCATGCTTTCCTTTACCGCATGCCTTTGGTAAACGCCAAAGTGAGAAGAGGTTTTAAAATAATTAGCGCCCCGGCGGCAATTCAAGGAAATACGGTATGTCACATCCAAATGAGAATACCATTTTTCAGTCAGAAGTGTGCGTTATTGTGAGCTGCAGCGCTGCTTATCAGATGGGATGGTGCATGAGGTTGTGGCGCCACTGAGGAGTGAAGGACAGGAAATGAAAGAGATGCAATCTTTTTACCGCTCTGTGTCCAATCTGCAGGTACCTCATCAGACCGGACCCCCTCTCTTTGGTGCCCAATCAAGGCAGCGGCAGGAAGTGCAGCACGGGACTCACGGAGAGCCACAGGTTTGATACCCCGGACAGCACCAATCTGTGAGACATCAAGACACATACGGTGTTTAAAAAAAGAGACCCGACAAGAACTCACGCTTGAGAGGGACACACATGAAGAAAAAGTGAAGGAATGCATCCAGATGGCAAATCCTCCCACAGTCAGCCATGTCGGACTTGCGTGGACCTTGTGGAGAATATGTTTTGTTTATGCACCTTCCTATTTTCCAAGCATTGGGACACAGAAATGCATTTAATAAAAAACTTCAGCATCTACAGCATGTTCTGTACTGCATCATCTACACACACTGACTCAGGTATTGGAACAAACCGTGATAATAGGCCACACCACAGCTTCTCAACCGGTGGCAAGACAAGCCCCAGGAATGACAGCAGACCCAGAGCCCCAGGAGTGAAGCAGACCCAGACTCCCAGGAATGACAACATACCCAGAGCCCCAGGAATGACAGCAGACCCAGAGTCCCAAGAACGACAGCCGACCCAGAGTCCCAGGAACGACAGCCGACCCAGAGCCCCAGGAACGACAGCCGACCCAGAGTCCCAAGAACGACAGCCGACCCAGAGTCCCAGGAACGACAGCCGACCCAGAGCCCCAGGAATGACAGCAGAACCAGACTCCCAGGAATGACAGCAGACCCAGAGTCCCAGGAATGACAGCAGACCCAGAGTCCCAGGAACGAGAGCATACCCAGACTCCCGGGAATGACAGCAGACCCAGAGTCCCAGGAATGACAGCAGACCCAGACTCCCAGGAATGACAGCAGAACCAGAATCCCAAGAATGACAGCAGACCCAGAATCCCAAGAACGACACCAGACCCAAACTCCCGGGAATGACAGCAGACCCAGAGTCCCAGGAACGACACCATACCCAAAGTCCCAGGAATGACAGCACACCCAGAATCCCAGGAATGACAACATACCCAGAGTCCCAGGAACGACAGCAGACCCAGACTCCCGGGAATGACAGCAGACCCAGAGTCCCAGGAATGACACCTTACCCAGAGTCCCAGGAATGACAGCAGACCCAGAGTCCCAGGAATGACACCATACCCAGAGTACCAGGAATGACAGCAGACCCAGACTCCCAGGAATGACAGCAGACCCAGAATCCCAAGAATGACAGCAGACCCAGAGTCCCAAGAACGACAGCAGACCCAGAGTCCCACGAACGACGCCAGACCCAGAATCCCAGGAATGACAACATACCCAGAGTCCCGGGAACGACAGTAGACCCACACTCCCGGGAATGACAGCAGACCCAGACTCCCGGGAATGACAGCAGACCCAGACTCCCAGGAATGACAGCAGACCCAGAATCCCATGAATGACAGCAGACCCAGAGTCTCAGGAATGACAGCAGACCCAGACTCCCAGGAATGACAGCAGACCCAGAGTCCCAGGAATAACAGCAGACCCAGAGTCCCACGAATGACACCATACCCAGAGTCCCAGGAACGAGAGCAGACCTAGACTCCTGGGAATGACAGCAGACCCAGAGTCCCAGGAATGACACCATATCCAAAGTCCCAGGAATGACAGCAGACCCAGAATCCCAAGAATGACAGCAGACCCAGACTCCCAGGAATGACAGCAGACCCAGAATCCCAAGAACGACAGCAGACCCAGACCCCCAGGAATGACAGCAGACCCAGAATCCCAAGAATGACAGCAGACCCAGACTCCCAGGAATGACAGCAGACCCAGAATCCCAAGAATGACAGCAGGCCCAGAGTCCCAAGAACGACAGCAGACCCAGAGTCCCAGGAACGACACCAGACCCAGAATCCCAGGAATGACAACATACCCAGAGTCCCAGGAACGACAGCAGACCCAGACTCCCGGGAATGACAGCAGACCCAGAGTCCCAGGAATGACACCATACCCAGAGTCCCAGGAATGACAGCAGACCCAGAGTCCCAAGCACGACAGCAGACCCAGAGTCCCAGGAATGACACCAGACCCAGAATCCCAGGAATGACAACATACCCAGAGTCCCAGGAACGACAGCAGACCCAGACTCCCGGGAACGACAGCAGACCCAGAGTCCCAGGAACGACACCAGACCCAAAATCCCAGGAACGACACCAGACCCAGAGTCCCAGGAACGACACCAGACCCAGAGTCCCAGGAACGACACCAGACCCAGAGTCCCAGGAACGACACCAGACCCAGAGTCCCAGGAACGACACCAGACTCAGAGTCCCAGGAACGACACCAGACCCAGAGTCCCAGGAACGACACCAGACCCAGAGTCCCAGGAACGACACCAGACCCAGAGTCCCAGGAACGACACCAGACTCAGAGTCCCAGGAACGACACCAGACCCAAAGTCCCAGGAACGACACCAGACTCAGAGTCCCAGGAACGACGCCAGACCCAAAGTCTCAGGAACGACACCAGACCCAGAGTGCAGTTAAAAACTTGAAATAGTTTTGAATGGAACATTTTTACCGCAAATTCCTAAAACCCAAGCACATTCCTGTTGTACACGGCAGCTCCTGCAGCATTTGTCAATGTTGCCATCACACCAATTTAAACAATTATTGCTAATTATGCGCATCCTCCAAACCACGTCCAATCCTTGCAATTTCCCCAAACTTTTTGGCCAATCAAACTTGTCTTAGCGGGACTCAAACGCAATACAACCGCCTACTAACCAAAGGGTCTCCACAGTACTGCCTGCAGGCCTGCCAGCGTCCATAATCTGGCCCAAAATTATTATATATATATATATATATATATATATATATATATATATATATATATACATATATATATATATATAATATATATGTCTTGATTGTATTTTTCTGAGAATAGTGCTCGATACCGTGGTAGAGCACAATATGTATGTGTGGGAAAAAAATCACAAGACTACTTCGTCTCTACAGAACTGTTTCATGAGGGGTTCCCTCAATCTCCTGACGATTGAGGGAACCCCTCATGAAACAGTTCTGGGTCCACCTTTTGCAGCTATTACAGCTTCAACTCTTCTGGGAAGGCTGTTCACAAGGTTGTGGAGTGTGTTTATAGAAATGTTCCACCATTTTTCCAAAGGCCTGGCTCTCAGTCTCTGTTCTAATTCATCCCAAAGGTATTCGATTGGGTTGAGGTCAGGACTCTGTGCAGGCCAGTCAAGTTCATCCACACCAGACTCTGCCATCCATGTCTTTATGGACCTTTCTTTGTGTACTGGTGCACAGTCATGTTGGAAGAGGAAGGGGCCCACTCCAAACTGTTTCCACCAGGTTGGGAGCATGGAATTGTCCCCAAAAAATGTTTTGGTATCCTGGAGCATTCAAAGTTCCTTTCACTGGAACTAAGGGGCCAAGCCCAACTCCTGAAAAATAACCCCACACCATAATTCCTCCACCAAATTTCACACTCGGCACAATGCAGTCCGAAATGTAGCGCTCCCCTGGCAACCTCCGAACCCGGACTGGTCCATCAGATTGCCAGATGGAAAAGCGTGATTCATCAGTCCAGAGAAGGCGTCTCCATGGCTCTAGATATAAACATACATACATACACATATATATATATATATATATATATATATATATATATAATATATATATATATATATATATGTATATATATATATATATATATATGTACGCAATAATAACACGTAAACTTAAATACAGTCCATTATACAGCATTATTCACATGTGAATAATGCATTTCCCACATTTTCACCTTCAGGAAGCTTCCTTCATTCAGCAGGTGTCCTAATCAACAAGACAGACATTCATGTTCCCTCAACGACCGATGGGGGCAAAAGTGGCGCACTGCAAGAGAAATCAACAAAAGAATAAGAGAAGAAGAAGGGACTTTGCAGCGACCAATCAAATGAGCTTCGGGGGGCGGCGGGGCGTGGTCATCCTTGCTCTGTCTTCTCGCGACGTTTACAACAGCCAATAGCAGCCTTCCTTACTGAGGAGGTGACGATGACGTCAGCGTTCAGACGTCCTGGAAGCACCGCCATTTTCAGCAGTGTGGCGCCAAATTGAAGTGAGTGAGGATGATAATCTAATGCTTCTATTCTTATTTAAGTCCTTTTTTCTCACCAAGCAGGGTTTAAAGTATTATTTGTGTCGATTATGAACTGGTTGAAACATGTTCTGTCAAGTGAAATCGTCTATTTCCTGTTTCAATGTTCGCTGTGCAGAAGCAATATTTATGTTTTCTTTCAGTGAACTTTCATCCACTTAACTAACTTAAGTGTCTAATTCTTGTGCTTGCTACTATGTGACCATTTTTACCACCTATCTTATGGCGTAGTTTGACAAGTAAATGATCGTTTTTTAGTATGCTAATAAGTATACTAAAAATAGTATAATTGCTAAATACCCTCCACAGATGGCGCAACTCGATCTAGTACGCATGCGCGGAAAATGCACACGTCACAGTCACCTCCAGTGTTGCTTTGTGTGCAAGTTCTTAAATTAAGTGTAATTTATATGAACAATATCCGGTGTTGTGGTGTTTCAATGAACTGTAAACCAGTGTGCTGTGGGGCCCTATTGTAGTCAATCACACCTGAGACATCATCAATTAATCACATCTTTATTAGACACGTAAACAATGTGACAAAGAACATTTTACATCAATCAAATGAGGGATCCTCCTTGTGCCTCCCCTGTGAGTCCCTCCTCATACCTCACCTGTGAGTCCCTGCCCTATATGTCTCCCCCTATGTGTCCCTCCTTGTGCCTCCCCTGTGAGTCCCTGCCCTATATGTCTCCCCCCATGTGTCCCTCCTTGTGCCTCCCCTGTGAGTCCCTCCTCATACCTCACCTGTGAGTCCTTGCCCTATGTGTCTCCCACCTATGTGTCCCTCTTTGTGCCTCCCCTGTGAGTCCCTCCTCATACCTCACCTGTGAGTCCTTGCCCTATGTGTCTCCCACCTATGTGTCCCTCTTTGTGCCTCCCCTGTGAGTCCCTGCCCTATGTGTCCCCCCCCTATGTGTCCCTCTTTGTGCCTCCCCTGTGAGTCTCTCCTCATACATCACCTGTGAGTCCCTGCCCTATGTCTCTCTCCCCTATGAGTGTCCCCTCCCCTTATGTGTGTCTCCCCTATGTGTCCATCCCCTATGTGTCTCACCTATGTGTCCCTCCTCGTGCCTCCCCTGTATCCCTTCTCGTGTCTCCCCTATTTGTCCATCCCCTATATGTCTCCCCCCTATGTGTGTCTCACCTATGTGTCCCTCCTCATGCCTCCGTGTGTCTCCCCTATGTCAATCAATCAATGTTTACTTATATTGCCCTAAATCACTAGTATCTCAAAGGGCTGCACAAACCATGTGTCCCCTCCTGTGTGTCTCCCCTATATGTCTCTCCCCTATGTGTCTCTCCCTCCTGTGTCCCTCCCCTATGTGTGTCCCTTATGTGTTCCCTCCTTTGTCCAACCCCTATGTGTGTCCCTCCCTTATGTGTGTCTACCCTATGTGTCTCTCCTTTATGTCCCTCCCCTATCTGTCTCCCCCTATGTGTGTCCCTCCTTTATGTGTCCCCCCTATATGTCCCTCCTCGTGTTTCCCTTATCTGTTTCCCTCTTTGTGCCCCCCCTTTGTCCCTCCCCTATTCGTCTCCCTTATCTGTCTCCCCCCTTTGTGTGTCCCTCCCTTATGTGTGTCCCTTCTCATGTCTCCCCTTTGTGTCTCCCTTATTTGTCTCCTCCCTTATGTGTCTCCCCTATGTGTCCCTTCTTATGCCTCTCCTATGTGTCCCCCTTATTTGTCTCCTCCCTTATGTCTCCCCCATGTGTCCCTTCTCATGCCTCCCCTATGTGTCCCTTCCCTATGTGTCTCCCCCCCTATGTGTCCCTTCCCTATGTGTCCCTCCCTTATGTCTCTCCCCAATGTGTCTCTCCCCTATGTGTGTCTACCCTATGTGTGTCTCCCTTATGTGTCCCTCCCCTATGTGTCTCCCCTATATGTCCCTCTTCGTGTTTCCCTTATGTCTCCCCCATGTGTGTCCCTCTTTGTGCCTCCCCTGTGTCCCTCCCCTATTTGTCTCCCTTATCTGTCTCCCCCCCCTTTGTGTGTCTCCCTTATTTGTCTCCTCCCTTATGTGTCTCCCCCATGTGTCCCTTCTCATGCCTCTCCTATGTGTCCCCCTTACTTGTCTCCTCCCTTATGTGTCACCCCTATGTGTCCCTTCTCGTGCCTTCCCTATGTGTCTCCCCCCCTATGTGTCCCTTCCCTATGTGTCCCTCCTCGTGCCTCCCCCGTGTCCCTTCTCGTGCCTCACCTATGTATCGCCCATATGTCCCCCCCCTATGTGTCCCTCCTCGTGCCTCCCCTACAGCAGTGGTCCCCAACCACCGATTGGTACCGGGCCACAGAAGAATTTTTTATTCATTTTTATTACAAAAAAATACATATATATTTATTTATTTATTAAATGAACATAAAAAACAATATACACTTACAATTAGTGCACCAACCACAAAAACCTCAATTTTTCATGACTAAAACGTCCCTTTTTCATGACAAAGAAAGAAAAAAAAAAAGACAAATTATTAAGCGTTGACCAGTCCGTGGATACAAAAAGGTTGGGGACCCCTGCCCTACAGTATGTGTCCCTCCTCGTGCCTCCCCTATGTGTGTCCCCCCTATGTGTGTCCCCCCTATGTGTCCCTCCTCGTGCCTCCCCTATGTGTCTCTCCCCTATGTGTCCCCCCCCTATGTGTCCCTCCTCCTGCCTCCCCTATGTGTCCCTCCTCGTGCCTCCCCTATGTGTCTCTCCCCTATGTGTCCCCCCCCTATGTGTCCCTCCTCCTGCCTCCCCTATGTGTCCCTCCTCGTGCCTCCCCTATGTCTCTCTCCCCTATGTGTGTCCCCCCTATGTATGTCCCCCCTATGTGTGTCCCCCCTATGTGTCCCTCCTCGTGTGTCTTCCTGCGTGTGCAGGTCGGTAGCCCACATGTGTGACTTAAGAGGTCTAGCAAGCTGCAGGAAGTCATTTGTAGTTGAAGCGGCGTCCCAACATGACAGCTCCTTCTTCTGTCTACGTGATTGACGGCGGCCCCCCCACGGCCCCCCCACTGCCACCCCGAGCAGGCCGGGGACGAAAGTCTGGACGACTGGCTCAAAATGTTCTCTTCTTGCTGGTGAGCGTGGCCTTAATTGGCCTCGTCCTGGAGGCCGTGCTCATCTTCTACCTGCACCCTGAAAGTCCACCTGTAAGATCAGCAACTTTCTATCCTCATCTTCAAACCTGACCGCTTCTCTTTTATATTCGACTCTTTCTGATCACTTTCTTTTGATTAGTAGTTTTTAATCTCACACTAGTCTACATTCTGTGAATATTTTGAGGTTTTTTTTCCTCGCGTAGCAATTAATATTTTTTAAATATATTTTTGACTTTTTTTTTGACCTCATGTATTTGTTTGCGCATAATTTAAAGTTTTTTTTTCATATATTGTCAACATGTTTTGTGTATGTTATTAGGGTTTTTTAAACCCATTTTTTTGTGTATAATTATTTAAATTATTTTTTTTAGAAGTTTCACTTGATTATGTTGAACAGGCTCAGTGACAAGAGAAGGAAAAATAATACATTTTTATAACTATTTTTTATACATTTCAATTATATGTTTTGTATATTCTAAATATTTATATAGTCAGTTGATAAAATAACAAAAGATAGTTTTATACTTTTTAGGTTTGTTTCCCCATTATAATCATAATGTTTTATATATAGTTTAGGGTTTTCCCCTCATTTTTTTGTGGATCGTTTGAAAAGTTTTTATTTTGTGTTTTTTTCCATCAGTTTCATTTGATTATGTGCTACAACTGACCTCGAACAAGATCAGGGACACTAAAACAAGAGAGAATATTTTTTTTAAACATCTGAATATATTTTTAAGATATTTTAAACCTTTCTTTAGTCCATTTGCAAAACAACAGTAATAGTGCTATACTACTTTGTTTTCCCCCCTATAATATTCCAAATGTTTTGTGTATAATTTGAGGGGTTTCTCCTCATATTTTTGGTGGATAATTTATATTTTTGTTTTGGATAATTTTAAGTTTTTTTCTCTCATGACAGTTTTTTGTTTCGTTTTAGTTTTTGAGTATTTTCCCTTGCATTATAACTTTGGGGGTATTTTTGAGGGATTTCCTCCCCTCTATTTTTTTATGTAATGATTTATTATTCCTTGTAATTCAATTATTTTTTGTGTGTATTATTTTTTTTTTAGATTTTTCCATTTAATGTGGACATTTTTTACATTTGTTTATTATCAGTTGAATTTGATTATTCACTATAACTGACCTAACTGATCGGTGGATATATCAGAAGGAAAAATTATTGATCTTTTGAAAAATTATATTTTTATTTATAATATTTTTTTGTCAATTTGTAAAATATAATTATATTTTACTTAAGGTTTTCTTTATATTTCAAATGTTTTGTGTATAACTTGAGTTTTTCCCATCACATTATATTATGTGCATCAGAATAGTCTACATATTTATGTATATTTTAGGTTTTTTTTGTTTTTGTTTTTTTTGTGAATTTAAAATTTTACCCCACATGTTACAACTTTTGTGTGTAATTTAAAGCTTTCGAACCATAATAGTCCACATGTTTATGGCATAATTTTATTCTGTTTTTGTGGTATAAATATGAGTTGTTTTTTTTTATTAATCAATCATTCAGAGTAATGTTATTATAAACATAAATTAATATTAATTTCAATGCACAGTTTCTAAATATAAGTTTCAATTATATTTATTTCATGCAATAAATAATGTTACATTAGTATTTCGGTTAAATTAACTTGCACCTTTGTCCGGAAACACGCCCTTGTGAAGTACACTCGATGTACAGTAATATGGTTTTGTTCTGGTATCTGTGACATGATATTTAGCACATCATACACACAGAGTGGATATTTCAGTAAGCGATACACCCGTGTGAAGTAACACTAGAAGTGAATCAATGTAATAATAGATGTATCACAAAGAAAAGAGAAAAAAAAAGCATTTCCTGTATGTTGATGTTGCTTACACACAAACAAAAGTACAGAGTGGACGGGTACTGTTTCCTGTTTCCTGTGACCTTTTTTAATTGCACAAACACAAGCCAATACCAAAGTACTTGTTGCACCAAGTTACACTCAGAATAATCATTGTGTTGAAGTTGCAAGTGAACACTGACTTGTAAAGTTTGCATTGCAGAAGCAAACATCCGCTTCGTTCTCCAAGCTGAGAGCAGGTGCGTCACAACACGACACAAAGACTGAAATAAATATGAAGTATTTTCACATTCACTTCTTCTCGCCCACAGAACAACATGGACAGTTACTTTCTGACACTTCCAAGGTCTCTCTTTCCAAACCAGTTGCATGTCTGATGGGTGAGACTCCTTCTAGCAGTGCACGTCATAACAGGCTCGATATGACTGCAAACATCCCATAATAATGTGATATTGTTAGATAGTTAAAAAATTAATTCATTGTCAATAATGATTATTTAAAAAATGATGTATTTAATATTGTGACATTGGTGTAGAATAGGGATCCCCAAACCTTGCTTGGACTTAATGTTACTATTACTACAAGTACTACTTGTAGTACTACAACTACTATTAGTAGTATCATAAGATAAGTGTAATGTAATCCTGTCTGACTAGTAATTCTAGTAGGAGTAGTAGTCATGTAAAGAAGTCTACTGGTTGACCTTGTGTGCATGTGGACTTGATGTTGTTACTAGTAGTAGTAGACAGTAGTAAAGAAGTCTAATGGTTGACTTTGTGTGCAGTTAGAATTGACGTAGTTACTAGTAATACTACCACTACTACTAGTAGTAGTAGACAGTATTAGTAGTAAAAAAGTCTAATGGTTGACTTTGTTTTCAAATATACTTGACGTTGTTACTTGTAATACTACTAGTAGTAGTAGTATTAGTAAAGAAGTCTAATGGTTGACTGTGTGCTGATAGACTTGGCGTTGTTACTAGTCAGACTAGTGTTAGTAGTAGTCATATTAGTAGTAAAGAAGTCTAATAGTTGACTGTGCAGATAGACTTGATGTTGTTACGAGTAATACTACTACTAGTAGTAGTAGCATTAATAGTAAAGAAGTCTAATGGGTGACTGTGTGCAGATGGACTTCACATTGTTACTGCTAATATGACTACTACTATTAATAGTAGTAGTCATATTAGTAGTAAAGAAGTCTAATGGGTGACTGTGTGCAGATGGACTTGACATTGTTTCTAGTAACACTAGTAGTAGTAGACATTGTTTGTAGTAAATAAGTCTAATGGTTGACTTTGTGTGCAAATGACTTGATGTTGTTACTAGTAATACTAGTAGAAGTAGTCATATAAGTAGTAAATAGGTCTTGTGGTTGACTTTGTGAGCAGATGGACTTGACGTTGTTACTAGTAATACTAGTTGTAGCAGTACTACTACTATTAGTGGCAGTAGTATTATTAAAAAAGTCTAATGTGATTATCGTTTTACACATTACATCACACATGCATGCATACAACACGATACATGCATACGTACAACATGATACATGCATACATACAACATGATACATGCATGCGTACAACATGATACATGCATACATACAACACGATACATGCATGCATGAATCACGTTGTATGCATGCATACAACATGATACATGCATGCGTACAACATGATACATGCATGCGTACAACATGACTCATGCATGCGTACAACATGACTCATGCATGCGTACAACATGACACATGCATGCATGAATCACGTTGTATGCATGCATACAACATGATACATGCATGCGTACAACATGATACATGCATGCGTACAACATGACTCATGCATGCGTACAACATGACTCATGCATGCGTACAACATGACTCATGCATGCGTACAACATGACACATGCATGCATACAACATGATACATGCATGCGTACAACATGATACATGCACGCGTACAACATGACACATGCATGCATACAACATGATACATGCACGCGTACAACATGACACATGCATGCATACAACATGACTCATGCATGCGTACAACATGACTCATGCATGCGTACAACATGACACATGCATGCATACAACATGATACATGCATGCGTACAACATGATACATGCACGCGTACAACATGATACATGCATGCATACAACATGATACATGGCCGCATACAACATGATACATGCATGTGTACAACATGATACATGCATGCGTACAACATGATGCATGCATGTGTACAACGTGATACATGCATGCATACAACATGATACATGCATGCATACAACATGATACATGCATGCATACAACATGATACATGCATGCATACAACATGATACATGAATGCATACAACATGATACATGCATGCGTACAACATGACACATGCATGCATACAACACGACACATGAATGCATACAACATGATCCATGCATGCATATAACATGATACATGCATGCATACAACATGATACATGCATGCGTACAACATGACACATGCATGCATACAACATGATACATGCATGCGTACAACATGACACATCACAATTTCCAGGTCCTCTATCCAACATGTTGGAAAAGGAGTAGGAAGAAGCAGAGCATATTTAATGATGCCACTTTTCCGTTACATAGCAGTAGCTAACACTTTTGTTCACTTCCTGTTCTCAAGTTAGTCACAATAAAATACATTTCTACATTCAGAATGTTTATCTGGGTTTCATGAAGTGGATTAAGTTAGTACATTGTATGATTTATTTGCTTAATCCATTCCATCATTTAAAGGCCTACTGAAATGAGATGTTCTTATTTAAACAGGGATAGCAGGTCCATTCTATGTGTCATACTTGATCATTTCGCCATATTGTCATATTTTTGCTGAAAGGATTTAGTAGAGAACATCGACGATAAAGTTTGCAACTTCTGGTGCTGATAAGAAAGCCTTGCCTGTACCGGAAGTAGCAGACGATGTGCGCGTGACGTCACGGGTTGTGGAGCTCCTCACATCTGGACATTGTTTACAATCATGGCCACCAGCAGCCAGAGCGATTCAGACCGAGAAAGCGACGATTTCCCCATTAATTTGAGCGAGGATGAAAGACTTGTGGATGAGAAAAGTGAGAGTGAAGGACTAGAAAAAAAAGAAGACTATACAGTGGGAGCGATTCAGATGTTTTTAGACAAATTTACTAGGATATTCTGGAAAATCCCTTATCTGCTTATTGTGTTAATAGTGTTTTAGTGAGATTATATGGTCGTACCTGTACAACCTGAATGTCGACCCCGCACCTTTCTTCAGCACCAGTCGACGGGTGGTGGCGATGCCCATATCTGCCCTTCGCAAGGGACCCTCTTTGAAACACGATCTTTTGAATTGATCGCTGCATAATACACTGTACTTTGTGTGTGTGGTCCAATCCAACCATGTTTGCTTGACATCTCTGTTCCATAGTAAAGCTTCACCGTCATTTTTCGGGAATGTAAACAATGAAACACCGGCTGTGTTGCTAAAGGCGGCTGCAATACACCGCTTACAACCTACAGCTTTCTTCTTTGACGTCTCCATTATTCATTGAACAAATTGCAAAATATTCAGCAACACAGGTGTCCAAAATACTGTGGAATCATGTGATGAAAACAGACGACTTATAGCTGTGAACGGTGCTGGAACAAAATGTCCTCTACAATGCGTGACGTCACGCACACGCGTCATCATACCGCGACGTTTTAGCAGGATACTTCCGCGCGAAATTTAAAATTGCGATTTAGTAAACTAAAGCGGCCGTATTGGCATGTGTTGCAATGTTAATATTTCATCATTGATATATAAACTATCAGACTGCGTGGTGGCTAGTAGTGGCTTTCAGAAGGACTTTAAGTGTTGTACAAATGTTTTAAATTACATTTTTCTCTAAGAGGATATTTCTTCTGCATGATGTAATAATGCTGGTGTATGTCGTGTGCAGACGGGCAGGATGTAGTCCACGGCCAACAGATCCTGGACTGGAGCCTGTCACTGCTCCCCGTCCTCCACAAGATGCACTACTTCCAGAAAAACCGAAGTCTGGTGGTCCAAGAGGAAGGTCTCTACTTCGTGTACTCCAAGGTGTACTTCGTGGACGTGGGCGTGTTCCATCACTCGGTGGTCATGCACACCCGCAGACATAACGAGGAGCGCATCCCGCTCATGCAGTCCAGGAAGTATTCCACCAAGGCGGAAAAAGACTCCAACAGTTTCCTGGGCGGAGTCTTCCACCTCCGCCAAGACGACGCCCTTTTTGTCAAAGTAAGCAACTCCTCCAAAATCATCCGCCACAAAGCCTACGAGAACATCTTTGGTGCGTTTATGATATAACTCAGTCTTGTTGGGCCCTGAAGGGATATCCAAATATATTTTTGTTCCTCAGCTGCCGCGGCGATGCTCAGTTTTACTACACTTTTCTTCCACTGGAGGCAGTAATGACAATCTTAAACAAACAGAAGAAGAGAAGTTTCTTTAGCGCAAACATTATGACTAAAAGGGAGAAATTGTATTTTCATTTGCATCTACGTTTTATTAACAAACATATTCATTATTAGTTTACTTCAAATTATTTCATATCTGCTTTATTGAATGTCAATTCATTTTTAATTGGTATATATCATTAGTACTTAATATATTCAATATTAATATCCTCCATCCATCCATTTTTTTACCGCTTATTCCCATAAAATATAAAATATTATTGTAATTAACACATGGCCTCATATTAATGTACATGGTTGTAAACTGTAAGTTTGTTATGAATAATTATTGAATATGATTAAAATCAAGAGTAAGATTGCTCACACAGTGTGGATATTTGAGTGGGGCTCCGGGCCCCTCTGTAGTGGAAAAATTGGACCCCAGGTCAAAAAGGTTAGGAATCCCTGAACTATATGACTGGTATTGTAATAGTACATTTTGTAATATATTCTTATTTTTCCAAACATATTTTACATACATTGTATTTGTAGTATTTCTTTGAAGATGTTGTAAAACTGAAACACGTGTGGGTATATATATATATATACATATATATGTATGTATGTATGTATGTATGTATATATATATATATATATATATATATATATATATATATACCCACACGTGTTTCAGTTTTACAATATATATATATATATATATATATGTGTATATGTATGTATGTATGTATATATTGACAGAGATAGATATCTACATATATCCATATTTAAGAGTTATTTCTTTCTATAGTCATATTTGAAATAACTAGTGTTTTCCATTTGTACTCTTTCTATTTTTCAATCTCGTGACAGGCGGTACACTGTGAGTTACCTTGAGTTTAGGAATGTGAGGAGTAGCAATACTCCTTTTTCTTATCTCATCCTGTCTCCAGATGAGGACAACAATAGACATGTGTATTCGTTCTGGAGGGTGGGGGCGAGGGACATATTGAAGAAGACAGCGCTTCCGGAAGGTTTTCAGATCAACTAGGCGACGCGAATTGAATGTGTTGTTTTTAGGTTGGTTTCTCCAAAACTTTGGAATAAATTGCAAAATACCTATTCTGTTCTGGGTGATCATTTAAACTCCGTTTATGTGTCATCGAAAGAACTTGGGATTGACCAGTAACTTAAATTCCCTTGGAGGAACATCTGGTCCAAACGCAACAATATATATACACACACATACATACATACATACATACATACATATATATATATATATATATATATATATATATATATATATATATATATATATAAAGTGGTTGTCGCAATTGTTGGATATGACTTTAAAGCATTAGCAAGCATGCATGACTATAGCTCTTGTCTCAAAGTAGGTGTACTGTCACCACCTGTCACATCACACCCTCTCTTATTTGGACTTTTCCTGTGTGTAGTGCTTTAGATGTTGTTTTGCGCTCCTATTTTGGTGGCTTTTTCTCCTTTTTCTGTATTTTCCTGTAGCAGTTTCATATCTTCCTTTGAGCGATATTTCCCGCATCTACTTTTAGAAATCAAGAATATTTCAGTTGTTTTTATCCTTCTTAGTGGGGACATTGTTGATTGTCATGTCATGTTCGGATGTACTTTGTGGACGCCATCTTTGCTCCACAGTAAGTCTTTGCTGTCGTCCAGCATTCTGTTTTTGTTTACTTTGTAGCCAGTTCACTTTTAGTTTCGTTCTGCATAGCCTTCCCAAAGCTTCAATGTCTTTTCTTAGCTGCACTCACCTTTTGTTTATTTTTGATTTAAGCATTAAACACATTTTTACCTTCACGCCGCCTCCCATTGTTTCCGACGTCCAATTAGCTACCGGCTGCCACCTACTGATATGGAAGAGTATTACACGGTTACTCTGCCGAGGTCTAGACAGCACCGACACTCAACAACAACACGTCATTCGCAGACTATAATTGCTGCTTTGCAAAACATTTTTAACCCAAATAAGTGAATTTAGATAATCTCCCACGGTACACCAGACTGTATCTCACGTTCCACTTGTGTGCCGCAGCACAGTGGTTGAAAAACAATGCTTTAATCAATCAAGTGACGTCTTGTTGAAGATTGATGATGGCTAATTTTTAATGCCTGGCAGGCGATGGACCGGCACACCCTCCGCCATCTATGTCCTGCATCAGATGAAATCCCAATATCACAGGGGTGTGGTTGTAATGTTGTATTGCATCTTTTAAAGTTATTGTCGAGCAAAAGTAACAGTTACTCTTACGATGAACGTGTGACTTCCCTCATGCCTGTGATGACACAGCAGTGGACAAACTCAGTTGAGTTGGGAAATTGTGTTAGATGTAAATATAAACAGAATACAATGATTTGCAAATCCTTTTCAAGCCATATTCAGTTGAATATGCTACAAAGACAACATATTTCATGTTCAAACTCATAAACATTTTTTTCTCTCGCAAATAATCATTACTTTTAGAATTTGATGCCAGCAACACGTGACAAAGAAGTTGGGAAAGGTGGCAATAAATACTGATAAAGTTGAGAAATGCTCATCAAACACTTATTTGGAACATCCCACAGGTGTGCAGGCTAATTGGGAACAGGTGGGTGCCATGATTGGCTATAAAAGCAGCTTCCATGAAATGCTAAGTAATTCACAAACAAAGATGGGGTGAGGGTCACCACTTTGTAAGCAAATTGTGGAACAGTTTTACAACAACATTTCTCAACGAGCTATTGCAAGGAATTTAGGGATTTTACCATCTACGGTCTGTAAAATCATCAAAAGGTTCAGAGAATCTGGATAAATCACTGCACGTAAGCGATGATATTACGGACGTTTGATCCCTCAGGCGGTACTGCATCAAAAAAACGACGGCAGTGTGTAAAGAATATCACCACATGGGCTCAGGAACACTTCATAAATCCACTGTCAGTAACTACAGTTGGTCGCTACATCTGTAAGTGCAAGTTAAAACTCTACTATGCAAAGCAAAACCCATTTATCAACAACACCCAGACACACCGCCGGCTTCGCTGGGCCCGAGCTCATCTAAGATGGACTGATGCAAAGTGGAAAAGTCCACATTTCAAGTTATATTTGGAAACTGTGGATGTGGTGTCCTCTGGAACAAAGAGGAAAATAACCATCCGGATTGTTATAGGCGTAAAGTTCAAAAGCCAGCAACTGTGATGGTATGGGGGTGTATTAGTGGTCAAGGCATGGGTAACTTACACATCTGTGAAGGCACCATTAATGCTGAAAGGTACATACAGGTTTTGGAGCAACATATGTTGACATCCAAGCAATGTTAACATGGACGCCCCTGCTTATTTCAGCAAGACAATGCCAAGCCACGTGTTACAACAGTGTGGTTTCGTAGTAAAAGAGTGGGGGTACTTTACTGGCCCGCCTGCAGTCCAGACCTGTCTCCCATGGAAAATGTGTGGCGCATTATGAAGCGTAAAATAGGACAGCGGAGACCCCGGACTGTTGAAGGACTGAAGCTCTACATAAAACAAGAATGGGAAAGAATTCCACTTTCAAAGCTTCAACAATTAGTTTCCTCAGTTCCCAAACATTTATTGAGTGTTTTTAAAAGAAAAGGTGATGTAACACAGTGGTGAACATGCCCTTTCCCAACTACTTTGGCATGTGTTGCAGCCATGAAATTCTAAGTTAATTATTATTTGCAATAAAAAATAAAGTGAATGAGTTTGAACATCAAATAAGTTGTCTTTGTCGCATATTCAACTGAATATGGCTTGAAAAGGATTTGCAAATCATTGTATTCTGTTTATATTTACATCTAACACCATTTCCCAACTCATATGGAAACAGGGTTTGTTTGCATTTCTCGCCGCCAGCAGCAACAAAGCACAGAAGTGATGAGTCTTACCCAAACTTATTTGTCACAACAGCAGCCCAGATGCAAATTTTCCATTTTGCTGACTCGTCATCTATCGAGTATTTCCGACCAAACCTTTGCTACTAGAAGATGTGGCGAGCGTGCTGTGAAGTTTAACATCACCTCACCTCTGTCGCTTCCTGCGAGGCGAGCCACTTTTTTTTATTTTTTTTATTGATGAACAGAAAGTGAGCAGCAGCCAGAATGAGCAGCGAGGACAGCAACGCTTCCTCTTGCACAAAATCTGAATACAACAAAGAATTCATCGGGAAATTATTCACTTTTTCCACATGTTATGTTGCAGCCTTTTTCCAAAATAGGTAATAATCATTTTTGTCCCCAAAATTCTACACACAATACCCTTTAGTGCCAATTTTTTTTTATTTGCTGTCACGTCGATGGGATCATGTTTTGTTTTTGTTATGTTCGTTTTTGTTTTTTGGTCAATCATTTCCTATTTTCGCACTTCCTGGTTTGTTTCGTTACCATAGCAACTCATTAGTTTTCACCTTGTCCTCATGTCTCACACCTGTTTGCACTAATCATGTCCAACCTGTGGCAGAGGGGTTAGTGCGCCTGCCTCACAATACGAAGGTCCTGCAGTCCTGGGTTCAAATCCAGGCTCGGGATCTTTCTGTGTGGAGTTTGCATGTTCTCCCCGTGACTGCGTGGGTTCCCTCCGGGTACTCCAGCTTCCTCCCACCCATAAAGACATGCACCTGGGGACAGGCCCCTCCCACCTCCAAAGACATGCACCTGGGGATAGGTTGATTGGCAACACTAAATGGTCCCTAGTGTGTGAATGTGAGTGTGAATGTTGTCTGTCTATCTGTGTTGGCCCTGTGATGTGGTGGCGACTTGTCCAGGGTGTACCCCGCCTTCCGCCCGATTGTAGCTGAGATAGGCGCCAGCGCCCCCCGCGACCCCGAAAGGGAATAAGCGGTAGGAAATGGATGGATGGATGGATGTCCAACCTGTAGTTGCCAGGTGGTCAGCCTGGCGACTTTATACCTCCACGTCCTTCATGCCATGCCTGTTTATTCATTCTGTCCATTCTCCCTCCTGCCTATGCCACGTAAGTTTTTGGGTTTTGTGTCACAGCTATTGAGTTTTGTGTTTTGTCCATCGTCATGCCATAGTGCTAGTTTTTGTTTTTCATAGTCAAGTTTGTTCTCCGCCATTGTGCGCGCCTTTTGTTTGCTTTTTTTTTTTTGGTTATAGTGTTAAGAAATAAATATGTACTAACATTCACGTCTCGCTCGCACCAACTTTCCTTTGCCTCTCAAAAACAAACCACCTCATATTACAAGTCTTAAAATTTGCAAATTTACCAAAACTTAAAAAATCACATGTACGGGGGCGGTATAGCTCGATTGGTTGAGGGTTCCAGGTTCGATCCCCGCTTCAGCCATCCTAGTCACTGCTGTTGTGTCCTTGGGCAAGACACTTTACACACTTTCTCCCACACTGCTTTAAATGGAACTTAGATATTGGCTTTCACTATGTAAAGCGCTTTGAGTCGCTAGAGAAAAAGCGCTATATAAATATACTTCACTTCCCTTCACTACGTAAGTATTCAGACCTTTTATGATATTCTGATAATACGATTGTGTTTGTATCAAATATTGTTTTTTTTCTTTCGTAATATTAATTTGAATTTTGAACCCAAGTAATTTACCGCAGTTTTTTAAAATGCAAAAGTGATTAATCTAATTAAAACTTTAATCAATTTAAATTATGGATGCAAGTAATTTACTGCAGTTATTTAAAATTTGAAAGTGTAATTAATCTGATTAAAACTTTAATTGATTTAAATTATGAATGCAAGTAATTTACTTCAGTTATTTAATATGCAAAAGTGTGATTAATCTGATTAAAACTAATTCATTTAAATTAAAAATGCAAGTAATTTACTGCAGTTATTTAAAATGAAAAAGTATGATTAATCTGATTAAAACATTTAATTTATTTAAATTATGAATGCATTAATTTACCGCAGTTGTTTAAAATGCAAAAGTGATTAATCTTTTTCAAACTTTAATTAATTAAAAGTATAAATGCAAGTCATTTACGCAGTTATTTAAAATGCAAAAGAGATTAATATTTTTCAACCTTTAATTAAAATTATAAATTCAAGTAATTTACGCAGTTGTTTAAAATGCAAAAGTGGAATTAATCTGATTAAAACTTTAATTGATTTAAATTATGAATGTAAATAATTTACCGCAGTTATTTAAAATGCAAAAGTGATTAATCTGTTTCAAACTTTAATTCATTTAAATTATAAATGCAAGTAATTTACGCAGTTGTTTAAAATGCAAAAGTGATTAATCTGATTAAAACTTAAAGCAATTTAAATTATGGATGCAAGTAATTTACTGCAGTCATTTAAAATGCAAAAGTGTGATTAATGTGATTTGAAAATGAAATTATTTCACAGCACGAGACACAACTCGAGGTTTATTTTATTAAAGTATGATATTCTGATCATAAAATTGCCTTAGTGTCAAAATATTGGGGTCTTTAAATTGATTTAAATTATAAATGCAAGTAATTTACTGTGATTAATAAAAATTTAATTAATAATTAACGTGATATAAAAATATAATTTGACAGCACTAGAAAAAACACTTTTATTTTATTTACTGACATTATGTGTTTGCCACTTCAGCTTTCTTAGAGACTTCTTTTCACTGTTGCATTATTTCATAGGAACAACATCACATTATGCTTTATTTTGACTATATTTGACTATATTTTATTTCTCTCCACTCACTCCCTGAATGTTTCAACTCAGCAGACAGAAATGTTAGTTTTGACAGCCAGTGTTTGCTGTATTGACCACTACTGACCGCATGATGGCGCCACAGTGCCACACAGCCAGCATGACGTCATGTGCAACCAAACAGTGACTGACAGGTGGAGAGACATCCATCCATTTTTTACCGCTTTTCCCGTGGAGGGACAGTATTTGCTAGATAGATATTGTCCAAACATGACTTTTGATAGTCTCAAAACATCTTGGACATTTAGGACAACTATTAGTACCAAGTACTGTATAATCTATTGTATACTGTATAATCTATTAGTACTAAATACTATATAATCTATTAGTACTAAATACTGTATAATCTTTTGTATACTGTATAATCTATTAGTACTAAATACTGTATAATCTATTAGTACTAAATACTGTATAATCTTTTGTATACTGTATAATCTATTAGTACTAAATACTGTATAATCTATTAGTACTACATACTGTATAATCTATTGCATACTGTATAATCTCTTAGTACTAAATACTATATATTCTATTACATACTGTATAATCTTTTAGTACTACATACTGTATAATCTATTATTAATAAATACTGTATAATCTATTATATACTGTATAATCTATTATTATTAAATAGTGTATAATCTATTATATACTGTATAATCTATTAATAAATACTGTATAATCTATTATATACTGTATAATCTATTATTAAATAGTGTATAATCTATTATAGACTATATAATCTATTAGTACTAAATACTGTATAATCTATTATATATTGTTTAATCTTTTAGTACTACATACTGTATAATCTATTATATACTGTATAATCTATTAGTACAATATACTATATATTCTATTATATACTGTATAATCTTTTAGTACTACATACTGTATAATCTATTATATACTGTATAATCTCTTAGTACTAAATACTGTATAATCCATTATATACTGTTTAATCTTTTAGTACTACATACTGTATAATCTATTATATACTGTATAATCTATAGGTACTAAATACTGTATAATCTATTAGTACTAAATACTGTATAATCTACTATATACTGTATAATCTATAGGTACTAAATACTGTATAATCTATAGGTACTAAATACTGTATAATCTATTAGTACTAAATACTGTATAATCTATTATATACTGTATAATCTATTAGTACTAAATACTGTATAATTTATAATATACTGTATAATCTATTAGTAATAAATACGGTATAATTTATTATATACTGTATAATCTTTTAGTACTACATATCGATAATCTATTAGTACTAAATACTGTATAATCTATTAGTACCACATACGCTATAATCTTGTAGTACCATATACTGTATACACTGTTTTATACTGTAAAACCTATTAGTACTATATACTGTATAATCTATTAGTACCATGTACTGAATAATCTATTAGTACCATGTACACTGTATAATTATATACTGTATAATATATTAGTACTACATACTGTTTAATCTAGTAGTACCATATACTCTATAATCTAGTGGTAATACATATTGTATAATCTATTGGTATCACATAGTCTATAATATTGCAGTGTTAAACACTACAAACTGTATTTAATAAGAAATTCCAGTTGGCAAAAAGGTACTTTAAACACATAGAAAAATAATATTTTTTTCTCAATAAATACATCTCTGAAGGTGGCCCCATAGAACACATGGAAAATGGGAGGACATTTTCTGACTGACTGTTGCTGTGGGATACAATATTCAAATTAATTTACAAAACTACTACAAAATTGTTATTTTCAAATTAAAAGCATTTATAATGTCTGACCCACAGGACAAAATGTGAAAAGCATGGAATATGAAAGTCAGTCAGGAGTCTGAATCCACCCGGCATTTGTTTGGGTGTTGTCATATTTTGTCTAACTTTTGGGTGGAAGTTGAAAAAATGTGTTTAAGGATTGGTTTGTTTAAGGTTTGTGTTACTTTAGGAGAGTTCATTGACAGTCATGATTTAGTCAATTTTATTATAGTACTCGATTAAAGGTTTATTTTTAAGGCCAAACACTTTGGCCTTAAAAATTGACAATTGACTTAGTATTACTTTCTTTGAAAACATTTATTCAGCATTTTTAACTTGAGACTGTTATATGGTTGAAACAAATAGATAATGATGCCAAAAAAAACAAAAAACATAAAAATATATGGGAAGTCCTTGAATGTTTATTTTGAAAATGTCATTGTGTTTATAGATAGATGGATAGTACTTTATTGATTCCTTCAGGAGAGTTCCTTCAGGAATATTACAATTCCAGCAGCAGTGTACAGAGTTGAGATCAATTTAAAAAAGTAAATAACTGGGGTTTAAATGGAAGTAAAATAGAGAAATATTACAATAAGAATAAAAATAAAAAGCAAGATGATATCCAATCTGTTGTTGTGTTCCCTAGTTTGAGTGCACTCACATGAAGGTGTGTGATACCTGGACATCACCTGCTTTTAAGCATACTTGCCAACCATCCTGGATTTTCCGGTAGACTCCCGAAAATCAGCGCCTCTCCCGAAAACCTCCCGGGACAAATTTTCTCCCGAAATTCATCCATAGCTGGAGGCCACGCACCCTCCAGCTCCATGCGGACCTGAGTGAGGACAGCCTGTTTTCACGTCCGCTTTCCCACAATATAAACAGCATGTCTGCCCAAGGACGTTATAACGGTAGAATGATTGAGGGCGAGTTCTTGGTATCTTATGTGGGTTTATTGTTAGGCAGTTTCATTAACGTCCCCCCAGCGCGGTAACAACACACAACAACAGCAGTCACATTTTTCTCTACCGTAAATCAGTTCGTCTGCCGTAAACAGCAATGTTGTGACACTCTAAATGCATATGTGACAATAACATCTACGTCTTTTAGAGAGTGCAGTGCACAACTGCGCACACAACAAGGCGACGAAGAGGAAAGATTCTAGACTCTAGTGCATTTGATGGAAGCACTTTTGTGCGTGCCACACATGCATCATCAGAGAGGGTGTTCAGCATGGTTAGGAAAATAGTGACAGAGAATAGAACAAGGATGGACAATTCAACCCTTAACTCAACAATGAGTAGATGAGTGTTATGTGTGTGTATATGTGTAAATAAATGAACACTGAAATTCAAGTATTTCTTTTATATATATATATATATATATATATATATATATATATATATATATGTATGTATGTATGTATGTATGTATGTATGGAATACTTGACTTGGTGAATTCTAGCTGCAAATATACTCCTCCCCTCTTAACCACACGCCCCTGCCCCACCCCCCACTCCCGAAATCAAAGGTCTCAAGGTTGGCAAGTATGGTTTTAAGAACCATTGACACCTGGTCAGGTGAAGATAATGTCCTTTATTTAAAAAACAAAAAATTAAATTTCTTGAACAAAAAGAAGAAACTAAAATAAAATAAATACTTTTACATAGAAACTTGTAAGTAATGAAAATGAGTTAAATTAAGGGACGGGGGGGCTTGGTGCACAATCTGTAAGTATATCATGTTTTTTATGTTGATTTAATAATAAAACAAAACAAAAACAACAGTATTTAATATACATTAATTCACAACTCTCTCGAAACGTTATTAAAGTTTATTTGACGAGTGCAGAGAGTGTAGGGGTGACTAATTAGTAGTTCCTATCATGTGTGATGTACACTTTGTTTGTGCTGGCATCAATCCATGAACACTCTGTTGTAGGTCAGAGGGAATCGAACACGTCAGCTCCAGATTGACTTTTACATATTGATCTTTTGTTTTGATTTTTTGCACGTCATTATTTTTTTAACTATTGACATGTTGAATGTAACAAAACATTGCACTGGTGTTGTCCCCATAACAATATTTTGATACTGGTACCAAAATGTATGTCCATACTTTTCCAAAAAAAAATCATTATTGGCTTTATTATAACTAAAAATGTTAGGGTACATGAAACATATGTTTATTATTGTCATCTAGTCATTAAATAAAATAGTGAACATACTAGACAACGTGTCTAGTATGTTCACTTAAAGTGTGAGCAACAGAAATCTGAGCTACAGGGAACAAGGAGCGTGAGTGGAGCCAAAGCAGAGGAGAGGTCCACGACTGGAAGGATGAACCATCATGGAAAATACTGGCGCCGAGTGAAGGGACTGGAGAGCTGAAGAAGTCAGAAGGAAGTGAGATTGAGGTGGGTACGCCCCGTGACCCGGAAACCAGGCACAGCAACAAAAATAAGTCATGACCATTTTTTGGGAGTAAATTGAGTTTGTTTATGCTAAAAAAAATGCAAAAATTCAGTCTAAAGTATGTACAATAAGCTTCAAATATATATATATATATATATATATATATATATATATATATATATATATATATATATATATATAGCAACAATTTTTAATAGAGTAAACTTTGTTGCAAAAAAAACAAGATAAAGGTTTTAATCAGGTTTCGCCTACTATCGATTACCATAAAAATGAATGGAAATAACTCTATGTGATGTAGGCTATTTTTCATTGAAATATAGTGAATAATGTTGTATAATAGACTGTATTTACATTATTCAAATGTGAATAATTCTATATAATAAACTGTATGTTATTCACATGTGAATAATACTGTATAATAGACTATATCATTCACATGTAAATAATGCTGTATAATAGACTGTATTTATATTATTTACATGTGAATAATGCTGTATAATAGACTGTATTTATATTATTCACATGTGAATAATGCTGTATAATAGACTGTATTTATGTTATTCACACATGAATAATGCTGTATAATAGACTGTATTTATATTATTCACATGTGAATAATGCTGTATAATAGACTGTATTTATATTATTCACATGTGAATAATGCTGTATAATAGACTGTATTTATGTTATTCACATGTGAATAATGCTGTATAATAGACTGTATTTACATTATTCACATGTGAATAATGCTGTATAATAGACTGTATTTATATTATTCACATGTGAATAATGCTGTATAATAGATTGTATTTATATTATTCACACATGAATAATGCTGTATAATAGACTGTATTTATATTATTCACATGTGAATAATGCTGTATAATAGACTGTATTTATGTTATTCACATGTGAATAATGCTGTATAATAGACTGTATTTATATTATTCACAGGTGAATAATGCTGTATAATAGATTGTATTTATATTATTCACATATGAATAATGCTGTACAATAGACTGTATTTATATTATTCACATGGGAATAATGCTGTATAATAGACTGTATTTATATTATTTACATGTGAATAATGCTGTATAATAGATTGTATTTATATTATTCACACATGAATAATGCTGTATAATAGACTGTATTTATATTATTCACATGTGAATAATGCTGTATAATAGACTGTATTTATATTATTCACATGTGAATAATGCTGTATAATAGACTGCATTTATATTATTCACATGTAAAAAAAAACCCTAAGAATTTATTGTGAGCAAACAGTGGTGCTGAATTACCCGCAGGGATCAATAAATTACTTTCTACTCTACTCTCTATTTTATTTTCATTGAAATATAGTCCGCTTTTTTTTCTATTTTCTGACCAAAATTGGGTTTGTTTTTTCTGAAAGTAAACAAATTGGGTCTTGCCATGTCATTGAGTTTTTCTCAAGCGGTAGGAAAGGATGGACGTTGCAAAACATTTTTAGAAGTAAAGCTAGCTATAACACCGGAAGTACAACGTTGGGCGCACCGAAATAAGACCTCGCTGCTGCTCCACCGGAAGCACGCATGGGACTTTACTTTGAAAAGCACAAGGAGGTAGGGCAAAAAAAACAAGTTTTGCCTCCTGTGACTTTGACACAGTCCAGCAGGACGAGTTGAGAAGTGAAGCGCGCACGGGATTTTTTTAGTTTTGTTTTTTCGCCAGTCTTCCTACTTCCAGCTCTCCTACCGGGACGCTCGCCCACCGCATGCCGGCCAAACTGCACTGACCGGCGGCTCTCACTTGCTCGCCTCTCGCTGTCCAAAGTTCTCTCTTTAAAACATGGATTTCTGGCACCGATGGACGGACTGATATAAGACAAAAAAGCCCGCTTCTGGCACTTTGTACCGGACTTGGAAATACCACTTTTTTTTTTGGACGAAGAGAGGGGACATGCAGAAGTTTAATACCCGCGGGAGCAGCGCGCTGCCCCGGATGACTGACAGCCAGGGGGCCGCGGAGGGCAAGGAGAACGGGGCTGGGAAGCACTTCCTCGGCCAGGCTGGGGACGACGAGGAGGAGGAGGAGAGCTCCATCTGCACCAAGAGGAAGATGCTCGTCGGTCTGGATGTAATATGTCTGTGTGTCGGTAAGGCCGCCATTCACGCTTCAATCACCGCGACGTGAAAGAAACACTCGGTCACACACTGGAGGAAGGAGTTGTTGTCCAACTAGTGGAAAGAAAAGAAAGGTCTGGGAGTCGTGATGGAGAGGCTGAGGCACACTTGTTCCCCCGGGGACCATTGCCCACATTTCCCGGGAAAAGAACGCGGGAATGAGGATGAAAACATTGTGTTGTTCAGGCACATCATTTAAAATTGTGTTGTTCAGGCACATTATTTAACATTGTGTTGTTCAGGTACATCATTTAAAATTGTGTTGTTCAGGCACATCATTTAACATTGTGTTGTTCAGGCACATCATTTAACATTGTGTTGTTCAGGCACATCATTTAAAATTGTGTTGTTCAGGTACATCATTTAAAATTGTGTTGTTCAGGCACATCATTTAACATTGTGTTGTTCAGGCACATCATTTAACATTGTGTTGTTCAGGCACATCATTTAACATTGTGTTGTTCAGGCACATCATTTAACATTGTGTTGTTCAGGCACATCATTTAACATTGTGTTGTTCAGGCACATCATTTAAAATTGTGTTGTTCAGGTACATCATTTAACATTGTGTTGTTCAGGCACATCATTTAACATTGTGTTGTTCAGGCACATCATTTAACATTGTGTTGTTCAGGCACATCATTTAACATTGTGTTGTTCAGGCACATCATTTAACATTGTGTTGTTCAGGCACATCATTTAATATTGTGTAGTTCAGGCACATCATTTAACATTGTGTTGTTCAGGCACATCATTTAACATTGTGTTGTTCAGGCACATCATTTAACATTGTGTTGTTCAGGCACATCATTTAACATTGTGTTGTTCAGGCACATCATTTAACATTGTGTTGTTCAGGCACATCATTTAACATTGTGTTGTTCAGGCACATCTAACATTGTGTTGCTCAGGCACATAATCTAACATTGTGTTGTTCAGGCACATCATTTAACATTGTGTTGTTCAGGCACATCATTTAACATTGTGTTGTTCAGGCACATCATTTAACATTGTGTTGTTCAGGCACATCATTTAACATTGTGTTGTTCAGGCACATCATTTAACATTGTGTTGTTCAGGCACATCATTTAACATTGTGTTGTTCAGGCACATCATTTAACATTGTGTTGTTCAGGCACATCATTTAACATTGTGTTGTTCAGGCACATTTAACATTGTGTTGTTCAGGCACATCATTTAACATTGTGTTGTTCAGGCACATCATCTAACATTGTGTTGGTCAGGCACATCATTTAACATTGTGTTGTTCAGGCACATAATCTAACATTGTGTTGTTCAGGCACATCATTTAATATTGTGTTGTTCAGGCACATTTAACATTGTGTTGTTCAGGCACATCATTTAACATTGTGTTGTTCAGGCACATCATTTAACATTGTGTTGTTCAGGCACATCATCTAACATTGTGTTGTTCAGGCACATCTAACATTGTGTTGTTAAGGCACATCATTTAACATTGTGTTGTTCAGGCACATCATTTAACATTGTGTTGTTCAGGCACATCATTTAACATTGTGTTGTTCAGGCACATCATCTAACATTGTGTTGTTCAGGCACATCTAACATTGTGTTGTTAAGGCACATCATTTAACATTGTGTTGTTCAGGCACATCATTTAACATTGTGTTGTTCAGGCACATCATTTAATATTGTGTTGTTCAGGCACATCATTTAACATTGTGTTGTTCAGGCACATCATCTAACATTGTGTTGTTCAGACACATCATTTAACATTGTGTTGTTCAGGCACATCATCTAACATTGTGTTGTTCAGACACATCATTTAACATTGTGTTGTTCAGGCACATCATCCAACATTGTGTTGTTCAGGCACATCATCTAACATTGTGTTGTTCAGGCACATCATCTAACATTGTGTTGTTCAGGCACATCATCTAACATTGTGTTGTTCAGGCACATCATCTAACATTGTGTTGTTCAGGCACATCATTTAACATTGTGTTGTTCAGGCACATCATTTAACATTGTGTTGTTCAGGCACATCATTTAACATTGTGTTGTTCAGGCACATCATTTAACATTGTGTTGTTCAGGCACATCATTTAACATTGTGTTGTTCAGGCACATCATTTAACATTGTGTTGTTCAGGCACATCATTTAACATTGTGTTGTTCAGGCACATCATTTAACATTGTGTTGTTCAGGCACATCATTTAATATTGTGTTGTTCAGGCACATCATTTAACATTGTGTTGTTCAGGCACATCATCTAACATTGTGTTGTTCAGACACATCATTTAACATTGTGTTGTTCAGGCACATCATTTAACATTGTGTTGTTCAGGCACATCATCTAACATTGTGTTGTTCAGACACATCATTTAAAATTGTGTTGTTCAGGCACATCATTTAACATTGTGTTGTTCAGGCACATCATTTAACATTGTGTTGTTCAGGCACATCATTTAACATTGTGTTGTTCAGGCACATCATTTAACATTGTGTTGTTCAGGCACATCATCCAACATTGTGTTGTTCAGGCACATCATCTAACATTGTGTTGTTCAGGCACATCATCTAACATTGTGTTGTTCAGGCACATCATCTAACATTGTGTTGTTCAGGCACATCATCTAACATTGTGTTGTTCAGGCACATCATTTAACATTGTGTTGTTCAGGCACATCATTTAACATTGTGTTGTTCAGGCACATCATTTAACATTGTGTTGTTCAGGCACATCATCCAACATTGTGTTGTTCAGGCACATCATCTAACATTGTGTTGTTCAGGCACATCATCTAACATTGTGTTGTTCAGGCACATCATCTAACATTGTGTTGTTCAGGCACATCATCTAACATTGTGTTGTTCAGGCACATCATCTAACATTGTGTTGTTCAGGCACATCATTTAACATTGTGTTGTTCAGGCACATCATCTAATATTGTGTTGTTCAGGCACATCATTTAACATTGTGTTGTTCAGGCACATCATTTAACATTGTGTTGTTCAGGCACATCATTTAATATTGTGTTGTTCAGGCACATCATTTAACATTGTGTTGTTCAGGTACATCATTTAACATTGTGTTGTTCAGGTACATCATTTAACATTGTGTTGTTCAGGCACATCATTAAACATTGTGTTGTTCAGGCACATCATTTAACATTGTGTTGTTCAGGCACATCATTTAACATTGTGTTGTTCAGGCACATCATCTAACATTGTGTTGTTCAGGCACATCATCAAATATTGTGTTGCTCAGGCACATAATCTAACATTGTGTTGTTCAGGCACATCATCTAACATTGTGTTGTTCAGGCACATCATTAAACATTGTGTTGTTCAGGCACATCATCTAATATTGTGTTGTTCAGGCACATCATTTAACATTGTGTTGTTCAGGCACATCATTTAACATTGTGTTGTTCAGGCACATCATTTATAGTCCTTAGCTAGGAGGTTGCACAAATGTAATATTTGGCTGTAGTTCTGGGCTATTAATTCTTTGGCACATTTATTTCTGTTTCTATAGCGACACACGTCCGACTTCCCGCAACAAATGTGTTCCTACTCCCCGAATATAACACGAGAGTATTCTAATCTTGGCAGATTTGGTAACAGAAAACAAAGATGACCATTTTTGGACTAATGAGGGTTGACAAGCTTCTCTTTTTGAACCTGAATATACAGAGGATGACTTACTGCTTATAGGAGCGAGCACGAAGAAGAGGCTTAAAACGTCGGCCAAACATAAATGAGTGGGTTTAGTTAACCTCAAGACCCACTTAATCAAAGGAACAACGTAATATGTTGCTGGAGTGCCTGGCTAGGTTTAAGTATGTAAATGAGTTGGTTTAGTTCACCTCAAGACCCTAAATACTGCACAGATTCGGCACGAAAAAGTCTAAACAGCCCAGATTTTCAGGTTTGCGTTACTTATAGTTTTTATTTGATGGTGAGTTGGTTTATAGAAAATGACAAAAAATATCTGCGGTCCCCTCCAAGGTTTCTCATTGTTATCCCATTGGGTTGAGTTTTTCCTTGCCCGGATGTGGGATCTGAGCCGAGGATGTCGTTGTGACTTGTGCAGCCCTTTGAGACACTGGTGATTTAGGGCTATATAAGTAAACTTTGGTTGATTGATTGATTTACGATGGTTTCTTTGATGCGTTACCATTGGAACATGGACGACTCTGAATGGATGGACAAACATCTAACTATTAATATTTAAATCATGTTAAATAATGTAAACCAGCTTTAGCATGCAGATCTAGTGCGAGAGGAGAAGTGAATTTTATTTATATAGCGCTTTTCTCTAGTGACTCAAAGCATGTTTACATAGTGACACCCAATATCTAAGTTCCATTTAAAGCAGTGTGGGTGGCACTGGGAGCAGGTGGGTCAAGTGTCTTGCCCAAGGACACGACGGCAGTGGCTAGGATGGCGGAAGTGGGGATCGAACCTGGAACCCTCAAGTTGCCAGCACGGCCACTCTACCAACCGAGCTATACTGAGGATTATAGCGGTATACTCGCAATTTTTTGTACACTTATAGAATAGAATAGAAAGTACTTTATTGATTCCTGCGGGAAATTCAGCACCACTATTAGCTCACAATAAACACTTAGGTATTTTTTTTACATGTGAATAACATAAATACAGTCTATTATACAGCATTATTCACGTGAAAAATATAAATAATCTAATATACAGCATTGTTCACATGTGAATAATATAAATACATTAATGATAACATAAATACAGTCTATTGTACAGTATTATTGACATGTGAATAATATAAATACAGTCTATTATGCAGCATTATTCACATGTGAATAATATAAATACAGTCTATTATACAGCATTATTCACATGTGAATAATATAAATACAGTCTATTATACAGCATTATTCACATGTGAATAATATAAATACAGTCTATTATACAGCATTATTCACATGTGAATAATATAAATACAGTCTATTATACAGCATTATTCACATGTGAATAATATAAATACAGTCTATTATGCAGCATTATTCACATGTGAATAATATAAATACAGTCTATTATGCAGCATTATTCACATGTGAATAATATAAATTAAATACAGTGTATTATACAGCATTATTCACATGTGAATAATATAAATACAGTCTATTATACAACATTATTCACATGTGAATAATATAAATACAGTCTATTATACAGCATTATTCACACGTGAATAATGTAAATACAGTCTATTATACAGCATTATTCACATGTGAATAACATAAATACAGTCTATTATACAGCATTATTCACATGTGAATAATGTAAATACAGTCTATTATACAGCATTATTCACATGTGAATAATGCCGTATAATACACTGTATTTAATTTATATTATTCACATGTGAATAATATAAATACAATCTATTATACAGCATTATTCACATGTGAATAATATAAACACAATCTATTATACAGCATTATTCACATGTGAATAATATAAATACAGTCTATTATACATTTAAGTGAAAAACCGCATTCCAGCTAAGAATACAAAAACAATTGCAAGCATATTAATAGTGAATTAATCAATTAATTAAATGTAATGCTAATTGTATAATAGTTCAAATAATGTCCCAACACAACAGAAAGTGTCATGAAGTGTTTAAGCTGCTGGTCCAGGTTGTGGGCGTCCTGCCAGGAAGAAAAACTGAATATTTTCCAGCGACTGTGAACTGGCTGACAATCACTTCTGATAGATTTTGCTGACAAGAAAAAAGGAAACGTTTAGAAAACATCACAACGTCGCCGCGTTTATTGGAGCCGCCATCCAAACCGTCCGCAGAAATCCACGGATAGAGGTCTAACCCGTCTAGGCGGACTGACGGGTCTGATTATTATTCGACGGTTAAACCCGAAGTGCATGTTTTATTGTCGAACCACAGATGGTTTTTTTCTTCTGGCAAACATTGAGCGTTTAGGAAGTAGCGAACATCAGTCAACACGACGGAGGAAGCGGACTAAGAATACCACTCGGACCTGGAAGAGCGTGTTATCCCCCGCTGACCTGGTCCTGCTGCACAGCCAGTCCTGACCTGGTCCTGCTGCACACCCAGTCCTGACCTGGTCCTGCAGCACAGCCAGTCCTGACCTGGTCCTGCTGCACAGCCAGTCCTGACCTGGTCCTGCTGCACACCCAGTCCTGACCTGGTCCTGCTGTACAGCCAGTCCTGACCTGGTCAGCAAGCACAGCCAGTCCTGACCTGGTCCTGCAGCACACCCAGCCCTGACCTGGTCCTGCAGCACAGCCAGTCCTGACCTGGTCCTGCAGCACAGCCAGTCCTGACCTGGTCCTGCAGCACACCCAGTCCTGACCTGGTCCTGCTGCACACCCAGTCCTGACCTGGTCCTGCAGCACAGCCAGTCCTGACCTGGTCCTGCAGCACAGCCAGTCCTGACCTGGTCCTGCTGCACAGCCAGTCCTGACCTGGTCCTGCAGCACAGCCAGTCCTGACCTGGTCCTGCAGCACAGCCAGTCCTGACCTGGTCCTGCAGCACAGCCAGTCCTGACCTGGTCCTGCAGCACAGCCAGGCCTGACCTGGTCCTGCAGCACGGCCAGTCCTGACCTGGTCCTGCAGCACGGCCAGTCCTGACCTGGTCCTGCAGCACGGCCAGTCCTGACCTGGTCCTGCAGCACGGCCAGTCCTGACCTGGTCCTGCAGCACAGCCAGTCCTGACCTGGTCCTGACCTGGTCCTGCAGCACAGCCAGTCTGTTTCTGGCTGCAAGCGGATGTGGACTCTCATGTTTTTGGGAGCTGTGTGAAGCTCAATATTTGTACTCAACTTGCAGCTTTTAAGGCTTCTGCTCATATCACGATAGTCAACTTCTAACTATCTACAAACCCCGTTTCCATATGAGTTGGGAAATTGTGTTAGATGTAAATATAAACAGAATACAATGATTTGCAAATCCTTTTCAACCCATATTCAGTTGAATATGCTACAAAGACAACATATTTGATGTTCAAACTCATTCACTTTATTTTTTATTGCAAATAATAATCAACTTAGAATTTCATGGCTGCAACACGTGACAAAGTAGTTGGGAAAGGGCATGTTCACCACTGTGTTACATCACCTTTTCTTTTAACAACACTCAATAAACGTTTGGGAACTGAGGAAACTAATTGTTGAAGCTTTGAAAGTGGAATTCTTTCCCATTCTTGTTTTATGTAGAGCTTCAGTCCGGCATAGCTCGGTTGGTAGAGCGGCCGTGCCAGCAACTTGAGGGTTGCAGGTTCGATTCCCGCTTCTGTCATCCTAGTCAATGCCGTTGTGTCCTTGGGCAAGACACTTTACCCACCTGCTCCCAGTGCCACCCACACAGGTTTAAATGTGACTTAGATATTGGGTTTCACTATGTAAAGCGCTTTGAGTCACTAGAGAAAAGCGCTATATAAATATAATTCACTTCACTTCACTTCAACAGTCCGGGGTCGCCGCTGTCCTATTTTACACTTCATAATGCGCCACACATTTTCCATGGGAGACAGGTCTGGACTGCAGGCGGGCCAGGAAAGTACCCACACTGTTTTTTTACAAAGCCACGCTGTTGTAACACGTGCTGAATGTGGCTTCTGAAATAAGCAGGGGCGTCCATGAAAAAGACGGCGCTTAGATGGCATCATATGTTGTTCCAAAAGCTGTATGTACCTTTCAGCATTAATGGTGCTTTCACAGATGTGTAAGTTACCCATGTCTAGGGCACTAATGCACCCCCATACCATCACACATGCTGGCTTTTACACTTTGCGTCGATAACAGTCTGGATGGTTCACTTTCCCTTTGGTCTGGATGACACAATGTCAAATATTTCCAAAAACAATTTGAAATGAGGACTCGTCAGACCACAAAACACTTTTCCACTTTGCATCAGTCCATCTTAGATGATCTCAGGCCCAGAGAAGCCGGCGGCGTTTCTGGATGTTGTTGATAAATGGCTTTCGCTTTGCATAGTAGAGCTTTAACTTGCACTTACAGATGTAGCAACCAACTGTATTTAGTGACAGTGGTTTTCTGAAGTGTTCCTGAGCCCATGTGGTGATATCCTTTAGAAATTGATGTCGGTTTTTGACACAGTGCCGTCTGAGGGATGGAAGGTCACGGTCATTCAATGTTGGTTTCCGGCCATGCCGCTTACGTGGAGTGATTTCTCCAGATTCTCTGAACCTTTTGATGATATTATGGAGCGTAGATGTTGAAATCCCTAAATTTCTTGCAATGTCACTTTGAGAAAGGTTGTTCTTAAACTGTTTGACTATTTGCTCACGCAGTTGTGGACAAAGGGGTGTACCTCGCCCCATCCTTTCTTGTGAAAGACTGGGAAACTGTTTTTATAGCCAATCATGGCACCCACCTGTTCCCAATTAGCCTGCACACCTGTGGGATGTTCCAAATAAGTGTTTGATGAGCATTCCTCAACTTTATCAGTATTTATTGCCACCTTTCCCAACTTCTTTTTCACTTCTTTCTAAACTTAATGATTTTTTATGAGTTTGAACATCAAATATGTTGTCTTTGTAGCATATTCAACTGAATATGGCTTGAAAAGGATTTGCAAATCATTGTATTCAGTTTATATTTACATCGAACACAATTTCCCAACTCATATGGAAACGGGGTTTGTATATGTATTTATATATAAATATATATGTATATATATATATATATATATATAATATATATGTGTGTGTGTGTGTCCATATTTCATAATACTAAAACAAGATCACAACTGTGAACAGACATCAATGTATTGTGTAAGTAAAAAGTGTTTAATAGCACTACTTGGATCAACAACACCCGGGGACAAACAGCATTTATTAGCAGTAAAAATACCAACCCACAAAACGGTGTGTTGCCGGTTGTTGAAAAAAATGACCTTTTAAAAACAAATACCTCACAATATCACCATAAGTGCTTATTAAACATGACCAGTCTTATATTTAGGGCCATTGACCTCTCACTCCAGTACACACTAGACAAGAGTTTAGGAACTATCAGACTACGCACATCCTGCCTGCTGGAGTCATCACACCACTTATCTGCCGAGGCACGACCTTGACTCATCAGGGGTCACGCCGCCGCTTATTACCAATGAATCCACTTCTTTATTTGCCCAAATCCTCTTATCTCTGACTTCCCCAGTTGACCTGCCGCCCATCTTTCAGCCCATGAAGGAGCTCATTGACAACTGCAACCCTGGAATTTATGCACAATACTACTTTCTCGCTGCACAGTACTACTTTATAACAGCACAATACTACTTTCTAGCCGCACAGTACTACTTTATAGCCGCACAATACTACTTTCTAGCTGCAAATACTACTTTCTAGCAGCACAATACTACTTTCTAGCTGTAAATACTACTTTCTAGCTGCAAATACTACTTTCTAGCCGCACAATACTACTTTCTAGCCGCACAATACTACTTTCTAGCCGCACAATACTACTTTCTAGCCGCACAGTACTACTTTATAGCCGCACAATACTACTTTCTAGCTGCACAATACTACTTTCTAGCTGCACAATACTACTTTCTAGCTGCAAATACTACTTTCTAGCTGCACAATACTACTTTCTAGCCGCACAATACTACTTTCTAGCCACACAATACTACTTTCTAGCTGCACAATACTACTTTCTAGCTGCAAATACTACTTTCTAGCTGCACAATACTACTTTCTAGCCGCACAATACTACTTTCTAGCTGCACAATACTACTTTCTAGCTGCAAATACTACTTTCTAGCTGCACAATACTACTTTCTAGCCGCACAATACTACTTTCTAGCCACACAATACTACTTTCTAGCTGCAAATACTACTTTCTAGCTGGACAATACTACTTTTCTAGCCGCACAATACTACTCTCTTGCTGCATAATACTACTTTCTAGCCGCACAATACTACTTTCTAGCCGCACAATACTACTTTCTAGCCGCACAATACTACTTTCTAGCCGCACAATACTACTTTTTCTAGCTGCACAATACTACTTTCTAGCTGCACAATACTACTTCAAGCAGCACAATACTACTTTCTAGCTGCAAATACTACTTTCTAGCCACACAATACTACTCTCTCACTGCACAATACTACTCTCTAGCCGCACAATATTACTTTCTCGCTGCACAATACTACTTTCTAGCCGCACAATACTATTTTTTCTAGCTGCACAATACTACTTTTCTAGCCGCACAATACTACTCTCTTGCTGCATAATACTACTCTCTCGCTGCACAGTACTACTTTCTCACTGCACAATACTACTTTCTAGCTGCACAATACTACTTCCTAGCTGCAAATACTACTTTCTAGCTGCACAATACTACTTTTTAGCTGCAAATACTACTTTCTAGCTGCACAATACTACTTTCTAGCCGCACAATACCACTTTCTAGCTGCAAATACTACTTTCTAGCTGCACACTACTACTTTCTAGCTGCAAATACTACTTTTTAGCTGCACAATACTACTTTCTAGCCGCAAATACTACTTTCTAGCCGCACAATACTACTTTCTAGCTGCAAATACTACTTTCTAGCTGCACAATACTACTTTCTAGCTGCAAATACTACTTTCTAGCCGCACAATACTACTTTCTAGCTGCAAATACTACTTTCTAGCTGCAAATACTACTCTCTAGCCCCACAATACTACTTTCTAGCCGCACAATACTACTCTCTAGCTGCAAATACTACTCTCTAGCTGCAAATACTACTCTCTAGCTGCAAATACTACTCTAGCTGCAAATACTACTCTCTCACTGCACAATACTACTTTCTAGCTGCAAATACTACTTTCTAGCCGCACAATACTACTTTCTAGCTGCAAATACTACTTTCTAGCTGCACAATACTACTTTCTAGCCGCACAATACTACTTTCTAGCTGCAAATACTACTTTCTAGCTGCACAATACTACTTTCTAGCCGCACAATACTACTTTCTAGCTGCAAATACTACTTTCTAGCTGCAAATACTACTCTCTAGCCGCACAATACTACTTTCTAGCCGCACAATACTACTCTCTAGCTGCAAATACTACTTTCTAGCTGCAAATACTACTCTCTAGCTGCAAATACTACTTTCTAGCTGCACAATACTACTTTCTAGCCGCACAATACTACTTTCTAGCTGCAAATACTACTCTCTAGCTGCAAATACTACTCTCTAGCTGCAAATACTACTCTCTCACTGCACAATACTACTTTCTAGCTGCAAATACTACTTTCTAGCTGCAAACACTACTTTCTAGCTGCAAATACTACTTTCTAGCTGCAAATACTACTTTCTAGCTGCACAATACTACTTTCTATCTGCAAATACTACTCTCTAGCTGCAAATACTACTCTCTCACTGCACAATACTACTTTCTAGCTGCAAATACTACTTTCTAGCCGAACAATACTACTTTCTAGCTGCAAATACTACTTTCTATCTGCAAATACTACTTTCTAGCTGCACAGAGCCTGAGAGGTCATGCAAGCAGGGACATGCTGCAGCTGCACTGCTGTTTGACACAGGTGGTCTTCACCCTGTCATCAGCCTGTTAAAGCCCCTAGCAGCCCTTATTAAGCCATTATATGAGGTTTTATGGGAGAGGCCACTTTAAAACCTGCTTCGCTGTCCTCGGACTTCTTTTGCTTGGTTTTTATGCGGCCAGTTGACTCGTGTTGTTACTTATTTCCTTTTTACTGCAAGTCAGACTTCGAAGCCCACTTATGAGACTTCCTGTTTCCATACAGGTGTCTAATGTGTCAGATGTGGCCCGGCACATCATTTAATGTGGCCTGCAATGTCACTTATGTGGCCTACCACATGTTTGTAGCTGGCCCGCCTTGTCATTTAATGTGACCTGCCAGGCATGTCATTTAAGGTGGTCCGCCACGTTATTTTATGTGGTCTGCCACATCGTTTTTATGTGGCCTGCCACTTCATTTTATGTGGTCCGCCACATTATTTTATGTGGTCTGCCACAACGTTTTTATGTGGCCTGCCACTTCATTTTACGTGGTCCGCCACGTTATTTTATGTGGTCTGCCACAGCCGTTTATAGGGCCTACCACATCATTTTATGTGGTCTGCCACATTATTTTATGTGGTCTGGCACGTTGTTTATGTGCCCTCCCACATTTTTATGTGGTCTGCCACATCATTTAATGTGACCTGCCAGGCATTTCATTTAATTTGGTCCGCCACGTTATTTATGTGGCCTGCCGCATTATTTATGTGGCCTGCCACATTTTTTAATTGGCCTGCCACATCGTTTAAGTAGCCTGCCACATCGTTTATGTGGCCTGCCTCATCATTTAATGTGACCTGCTGTCATGTCATTTAGATGGTCCGCCACATTATTTTATGTGTTCTGCCACTTTTTCTATGTAGCCTGCCACATAGTATAAGTAGCCTGCCACTTCGTTTTTGTGACCTGCCACATTATTTATGTTGTTTGCCACATAATTTTATGTGGCCTGCCACGTCGTTTATGTGGCCTGCCTCACCATTTAATGTGACCTGCCAGTCATGTCATTTAACGTGGTCCACCACATTATTTTATGTGGTCTGCCACATTATTTTATGTGGTCTGCCAGTTCATTTTAAGTGGCCTGCCATATTGTTTATGTGGCTTGCCTCATCATTTAACGTGACCTGCCAGGCATGTCATTTAATGTGGTCCGCCACATTATGTTATGTGTTCTGCCACATCGTTTATGTGGCCTGCCACTTTTTCTATTTGGCCTGCCACATGGTATAAGAGGCCTGCCATATCGTTTTTGTGGCCTGCCACATTATTTATGTGGTTTGCCGCATTAATTTACGTGGTCTGCCACATTATTTATTTGGCCTGCCTCACCATTTAATGTGACCTGCCAGTCATGTCATTAAACGTGGTCCACCACTTTATTTTATGTGGTCTGCCACGTTATTTTATGTGGTCTGCCAGTTCATTTTAAGTGGCCGGTAACATTGTTTTCTGTGGCCTGCCACATTGTTTAAGTGGCCCGCCTCAATGTTTAATTGGCCTGCCACATTGTTTTTAATTGGCCTGCCTCATCATTTAATGTGACCTGCCAGGCATGTCATTTAATGTGGTCCGCCACATTATGTTATGTGTTCTGCCACATTGTTTATGTGGCCTGCCACCTTTTCTATTTGGCCTGCCACATGGTATAAGTGGCCTGCCATATCGTTTTTGTGGCCTGCCACTTTATTTAAGTGGTTTGCCGCATTATTTTATGTGGTCTGCCACATTATTTATTTGGCCTGCCTCACCATTTAATGTGACCTGCCAGTCATGTCATTAAACGTGGTCCACCACATTATTTTATGTGGTCTGCCACATCGTTTTACTTGGTCTGCCGCGACGTTTTACGTGGCCGGCAGCTTTGTTTTTATGTGGCCTGCCACATTGTTTAAGTGGCCTGCCACATCGTGTATTTGGCCTGCCAGCCATGTCATTTAATGCGGTCCACCATGTTGTTTTATGTGGTCTGCCACATCGTTTATGACCGGGGTAGAGAGGAACATACGTGAGGTCAGGAAAAATAATCACAGAGGCTATTTCATCCCCACAAGCCTGTTTCGCAGATTTCCCTGCTCTTCATGGGATTTTCCTGGTTTTCCTCTACTATGTTTATATATTTTTTATATATATTTTGCAGGTTTTCCTGTGAAACAGCCTTGTAGGGATGAAATAGTCTCTGTGGTTTTCCTGACCTAAAGGATGTATATACTGTATATATATATATATATATATACACAACAAACAATAACTTTACTAACATTGTTCTTAGTCGGTTTTTGCCTGAAATTCAAAAATGACAAAGTGAGGATTAATTTTCTAGTGCACATCTTTTCCAAGTGGCATTTAGATGCTGATCAGGCATGTTCCCCTCCCTGGCGTCACACTGGTGGGGAGGCCCGACCTACTAAGAGCTGCACTACAGTAACATGACCTAATACATCCATCATAAAACACATGGCTGATTTATTGCAGCAACAACTAGTCCGAAAGCAGAGAAGTTTTTCTCTTTGTTTACACTCAGCAGAAAAGTTTGGGGTTGGCCAGGACTTTCCCAACTTTCCGTGTAGGAAATTTGACCTCGTTCAAGTTCAAACCGACTAAGAACTCAGAAATTCCAATCGTTCCTGTACAAATAGAACACAATATAAATATATATATATATATATATATATATATATCCTTGGATGAATAATGTAAACATACTACACCGGTATGTTTTAGTTTTGTCATGGTGAGTTCACTGACAGATATAAGTAAGAACTTTACACTACTTTATATTAGAAATGGCAACATAAATGTCACATAACAAGAAGTTACAGAAAAATAGAAGCTTATCGACTACGGTGTTGGCACGGACTACAAAAGCGGACATCTGCAAATTTTCAGGACTTATGCAGATCCCAAATACACATCAGCAGGTGTCAGACAGTAAGAAAAGTTGCTTTTGGGCGGCTTAGCTCGGTTGGTAGAGTGGCCGTGTCAGCAACTTGAGGGTTGCAGGTTCGATTCCCGCTTGTGCCATCCTAGTTACTGCCGTTGTGTCCTTGGGCAAGACACTTTACCCACCTGCTCCCAGTGCCACCCACACTGGTTTAAATGTAACTTAGATATTGGGTTTCACTATGTAAAGCGCTTTGAGTCACTTGAGAAAAGCGCTATATAAATATAACTCACTTCACTTTTGCGTAATATTGCGAAATAAAACGACAGATAATGTGTCTTACCTTATTCACACACCATAATAATACTTGTATGTTTAATGCGCCGACAATCCATCAAGCGGTGCGGCTTCATAGCTTACCAAAGTCTCGCTAAAAACATTTTGTCGGATTTCTGAGAGCCGTGTGTAATTTTGTATATTTTCAATGGTACATATATCTGTTATGTGTCACTGCCATCTACTGGTCACACTTATCATGACACCATGTACCAAATAAAATAAAACCAACCAGAATAATTCCGTATATAAGGCGCACCAGGTTATAAGGCACACTGTCGAGGTTTGAGAAAATTAACGGATTTTAAGTGTGCCTTGTAGTCAGGAAAATGCGGTAAACCGATTGTGACCTAGAGAGCCCTGAGTCATCAAAATAGTGGCCCCTAATGTCTCAAAGCGGCATGAAAAATGAATGAATGAATGAATCGATCGTACATGTTTCCACACAGAGCATAATTGGCGCCATGTAAAAGTTCCTAAACCGAAAAGGTCGCAAATATGAGGCGTTCGTAAATCGAGGTTCCACTGTACTCGTACGGATTCAAAATGTAAACAATAGCCATTTGTAAAAAAAAAAGCTACATTCCCAGATAAGATAAAAAGAGTAAAAGGGAAAATATTGAATACATGTGGCGGTCGTGTAAACATACCTTTGGACAGGAGTCCAAAGTGCGGTCTTGTTTTGCTTTGGCCTGTTATGAAAATGACATTGATAAGGTAGATCGGGGGGAAAAGAAACAGGAGTTATGAGGAAAAAATTGAAATGTTTGTTGTATCATAAATACTATTTCATTTGTCTCAAATTAGACTATTTTATTGTATTTATTTTTTTTTGTTGCACTGTTCAGCTGATAAGGCAAATCATATTTTCGATGTAGAGGGTAGGTGCCCATATCGGCCGCACAGATGTACTTTACAAAAGAGAAGCTTGGGATACTTCTCTTGTTGCCTTATTGGTATCAGACTTTATTACATGTATTTATATTATTGTTTGGTGCAGCCGGGCCGGAGCAGGAGGGGATTGAAAGAGGAAACAAAAAGAAGACAGAAGTGGATAAAGGGGCATAAGACAGAGGGACAACAACAATAGAGCAACATCAGCAAATAGGATATGTACAAATATGATGGTAAAAGTGATATCAATGAAGCAGTTAATAAAATAAACATTACTACAGAAATGACAATGAGCATTATTACACGACAAATGGAGCAATACAAATACCAATAGAAGTATCAATATTGATAATGAATAACAACAATAATTTACCTCCAATATCAACAATACAATTGTTCAAATGCAACAATGCATATGTTTTTTTAGTTTTCTTGAAGTAATCAAAGTCTATCTATCTATCTATCCATCTATCTATCTATCTATCTATCTATCTATCTATCTATCTATCTATCTATCTATCTATCTATCTATCTATCTATCTATCTATCTATCTATCTATCCATCTATCTATCTATCTATCTATCTACCCATCCATCTATCTATCTATCTATCTACCCAAACATCCATCCATCTACCCAAACATCATCTATCTATCTATCTATCTATCTATCTATCCATCTATCTATCTACCCATCCATCTATCTATCTATCTATCTATCCATCTATCTATCTACCCAAACATCCATCCATCCATCCGTCCGTCCATCCATCCATCCATCCATCTGTCCGTCCATCCATCCATCCATCCATCCATCTATCTACCCAAACATCATCCACCTATCTATCAATCTATCCATCCATCCATCCATCCATCCATCTATCTACCCAAGCATCATCCATCTATCTGTCTGTCCGTCCGTCCGTCCGTCCGTCCATCTATCTATCTATCTATCTATCTATCTATCTATCTATCTATCTATCTATCTATCTATCTATCTATCTATCTATCTATCTATCTATCTATCTATCTATCTATCTATCTATCTATCTATCTATCTATCTATCTATCTATCTGCCCATCCATCTATCTACCCAAACATCCATCCATCCATCTGTCCTTCCGTCCATCCATCCATCTACCCAAACATCATCTATCTATCCATCTATCTATCTATCTATCTATCTATCTATCTATCTATCTATCTATCTAGCTACCCATCCATCTATCTATCTACCCAAACATCCATCCATCCATCTGTCCGTCCGTCCATCCATCCATCTATCTACCCAAACATCATCCACCTATCTATCAATCTATCCATCCATCCATCCATCCATCCATCTATCTACCCAAGCATCATCCATCTATCTATCTGTCTGTCCGTCCGTCCATCTATCTATCTATCTATCTATCTATCTATCTATAACTGGAATGGAGGGGAAGAAAGAGAAACCAACCCTATTAACCTTGTAGATTGTTATAGTAAGACCAGGTTGTGCTGTGTTACCCAGTTTGGTTTGATTGTATTTTAGTCACCTTAACCTCTCAGTTTATCTCAACTGACATTAAATTGCTTCCAGCCTGTTCATCAAACAGACATTTCTAGATTGTTCCGCCCTAAAATGATTGCTCTCAGTCCAATCAGTGGCTTCATTACCACTTTTCTCCTCCTCCTCCTCATAAAAAGTGGAGTTTAACGGCGAGATCCCGCTGGTTCTGAGGTATGTTGTTCTTTTCTCCCCCGCCGCCAGCCGGGGGCTTCGGGCAAGTGGTAGATTTATGTGAGTGGGATCTCGTTTTTCTTGGCAGAGAAAGCCGCGGAGTGAGTGCGGCTGGAAGCAGTCGACACGTAGCGACACGTCGAGAAGTGCGGAGACAGAATTATTCACAAGTCTGCTGTGTTCGGGGGGAAGTGTGAACGTGTCACACCGGCCGCCGTTGTTTGTCCGCACATTTGCAGGGCGATGGACCTCTGGTGGACTCGGCCCGACTTCTGCGGCTGAAAGAGGTAGCTTCGTTAAAAACGGCAAATAATTAGCCGGCGGAAGGAAGGCTTGTGCCGACGCTCCCTTGTTGGCGAATTAATGCTTCTCTTGATGCAACCGCTGAGCTCGGCTTTTAGTAGCACTTTTAGTTGACTTAACAACGTCTCCATTATCTGCGGGCTGAGGACCGAGGCACGGCCTTCAAGAAGGGACGGTCTCAGGGCGGGAGAGTGACTCGTAACAAAATCTTTTGCTATCCTGGAGCATTCAAAGTTCCTTTCGCTGGAAAACAGGATTTAATTGAACACTAAAACACTAAGGAAGAACAAACAAAAAGGGGCACAACAAAAAGGGCGCACGAGGCGGATAACAAACTAAAAGAGCTAGCGTGGGAGCTAGAAAACGGCATGGCGTAGTGGGTAGAGCGGCCATGCCAGAAACCTGAGGGTTGCAGGTTCGCTTCTCACCTATGGACATCAAAGTTGCTGCCGTTGTGTCCTTGGGCAGGACACTTCACCCTTTGCCCCCGGTGCCGCTCACACCGGTGAATGAATGATGAATGAATGATTGGTGGTGGTCGGAGGTGCAAACTGGCAGCCACGCTTCCGTCAGTCTACCCCAGGGCAGCTGTGGCTACGGATGTAGCTTACCACCACCAGGTGTGAATGAATGATGGGTTCCCACTTCTCTGTGAGCGCTTTGAGTATCTAATAATAGAAACGCGCGATATAAATCTAGTCCATTATTATTATTATTATTATTAAAACAAAAGAAGCTTAGCATGGAAGCTAGCAATAACAAAAGGGCCTAGTGTGGAAGCTAGCGGGTAGCGAGCAGGAAAACAGAAGGCGTTACGTGTTGTACGAAGACAAATAAAAAGCAGGGAACAAAAGAGAGTAAGCTACAAACCGCTACCGAAATATAGCTTACCGCTACGGTGCGATGACACAACACGACAAGACAGGAGCGACAATACAACCACAATGATCCAGCACTGACTGGATGGGAAGACAGGTCTAAACAGGAGCGGGCTGATTGACACCAGGTGTGGCCAGGTGCTAATCAGCCGCATCTGAGGGGGACACAGCACTCAGGGAGAAGGACAGGAAACAGAGAAAATAAGAGCGCTGACAGGAACTATGCACACACAGAAGAAAAACTAAAACACAATGTAGCTTACCACCACCAGGTGTGAATGAATGATGGGTTCCCACTTCTCTGTGAGCGCTTTGAGTATATAACAATAGAAAAGCGCGATATAAATCTAGTCCATTATTATTATTATTATTATTAAAACAAAAGAAGCTTAGCATGGAAGCTAGCAATAACAAAAGGGCCTAGCGTGGAAGCTAGCGGGTAGCGAGCAGGAAAACAGAAGGCGTTACGTGTTGTACAAAGACAAATAAAAAGCAGGGAACAAAAGAGAGTAAGCTACAAACCGCTACCGAAATATAGCTTACCGCTACGGTGCAGTGACACAACACGACAAGACAGGAGCGACAATACAACCACAATGATCCAGCACTGACTGGATGGGAAGACAGGTCTTAATAGGAGCGGGCTGATTGACACCAGGTGTGGCCAGGTACTAATCAGCCACATCTGAGGGGGACACGGCACTCAGGGAGAAGGACAGGAAACAGAGAAAATAAGAGCGCTGACAGGAACTATGCACACACAGAAGAAAAACTAAAACACAATGTAGCTTACCACCACCAGGTGTGAATGAATGATGGGTTCCCACTTCTCTGTGAGCGCTTTGAGTATATAACAATAGAAAAGCGCGATATAAACCTAGTCCATTATTATTATTATTATTATTAAAACAAAAGAAGCTTAGCATGGAAGCTAGCAATAACAAAAGGGCCTAGCGTGAAAGCTAGCGGGTAGCGAGCAGGAAAACAGAAGGCGTTACGTGTTGTACGAAGACAAATAAAAAGCAGGGAACAAAAGAGAGTAAGCTACAAACCGCTACCGAAATATAGCTTACCGCTACGGTGCAATGACACAACACGACAAGACAGGAGCGACAATACAACCACAATGATCCAGCACTGACTGGATGGGAAGACAGGTCTAAATAGGAGCGGGCTGATTGACACCAGGTGTGGCCAAGTGCTAAACAGACGCATCTGAGGGGGACATAGCACTCAGGGAGAAGGACAGGAAACAGACAAAATAAGAGCGCTGACAGGAACTATGCACACACAGAAGAAAAACTAAGACACAATGTAGCTTACCACCACCAGGTGTGAATGAATGATGGGTTCCCACTTCTCTGTGAGCGCTTTGAGTATCTAATAATAGAAAAGCGCGATATAAATCTAGTCCATTATTATTATTATTATTATTAAAACAAAAGAAGCTTAGCATGGGAGCTAGCAATAACAAAAGGGCCTAGCTTGGAAGCTAGCGGGTAGCGAGCAGGAAAACAGAAGGCGTTACGTGTTGTACAAAGACAAATAAAAAGCAGGGAACAAAAGAGAGTCAGCTACAAACTGCTACCGAAATATAGCTTACCGCTACGGTGCAGTGACACAACACGACAAGACAGGAGCGACGATACAACCACAATGATCCAGCACTGACTGGATGGGAAGACAGGTCTTAATAGGAGCGGGCTGATTGACACCAGGTGTGGCCAGGTGCTAATCAGCCGCATCTGAGGGGGACACAGCACTCAGGGAGAAGGACAGGAAACAGACAAAATAAGAGCGCTGACAGGAACTATACACACACAGAAGAAAAACTAAAACACAAACAAACCGTCAGTGACATGATCAGTGAAAACAGGTGCGAGACATGAGGACAGGTGAAAACTAATGTAGTCATGGAAACAAAATGAACAAGGAAGTGCAAAAACAGGAACTGAGTGTCCAAACAACAAACAGAACATGACTAAAACAAAACATGATCACCCAGACACGACCTAAGCAAATATTAACATTGCTGTACGTATACTTTTGACCCAGTCACATTTACAGTAGAGCCATAATAAATTCATAAAAGAAGCAAACTTCATGAATGTTTTTTGTCAGCAACAATTATGTGCTCCAATCACTACATCACAACAAAATAAGATGAAATATTAACATTGCAACACATGCCAATACGCCCGCTTTAGTTTAATAAATTGCAATTTTCAATTTCGCGCGAAAGTATCCTGCTAAAACGTCGCGGTATGATGACGCCTGCACGTGACGTCACGCAATGTAGCGGACATGTTGATCCAGCACTGATCCCAGCTATAATTCCACAGTATTCTGGACTTCTGTGTTGCTGAATCTTTTGCAATTTGTTCGATGAATAATGGAGACGTCAAAGAAGAAAGCTGTAGGTGGAAACGGTGTATTGCGGCCGCCTTTAGCCACACAAACACAGCCGGTGTTTCCTTGTTTACATTCCCGAAAGATGACGGTGAAGCTTTACTATGGAACAGAGCGGTCAAGCCAACATGGCTCCCTACCACATGTCAACCGGCAGGTTTCGGTGAGAAAATGGTGGTAATAAGTCGGTCCTTTCCGTAGACATGAGCGGAGAGCTTGCGTCGTTCCTCCTGCGCCTGTCAAAGAGGCAGCTGCGACTCTCTTGCCTCCTCCCCCCAGCCGCCCCCGACCGTCGGATGCTTCCACCGTGGAAGAGGGGGGAAAAAAAAAATCTCAGCCCGGCCTGACCGACTGCCTTAACCTCGTCGAGAAACGTGGCTTCCCTCGGAGACACTGGCGGTCACCACACCCCTCCGACTTTCAGGTTGTACGGATACGACCATATAATCTCACTAAAACACTAGTAACACAATAAGCAGAATTATCCTAGTAAATGTGTCTAATAACATCTGAATCGCTTTGACGTATAGTTCCATCCATCCATTTTCTACCGCTTATTCCCTTTTTGGGGTCGCGGGGGGCGCTGGCGCCTATCTCAGCTACAATCGGGCGGAAGGCGGGGTACACCCTGGACAAGTCGCCACCTCATCGCAGGGCCAACACAGATAGACAGACAACATTCACACACTAGGGACCATTTAGTGTTGCCAATCAACCTATCCCCAGGTGTATGTTTTTGGAATTGGGAGGAAGCCGGAGTACCCGGAGGGAACCCACGCATTCACGGGGAGAACATGCAAACTCCACACAGAAAGATCCCGACCCTGGATTTGAACCCATGACTGCAGGACCTTGGTATTGTGAGGCAGACGCACTAACCCCTCTGCCACCGTGAAGCCCTGACGTATAGTTTTTATTTGTATTTTTTTCTAGTCCTTCACTCTCACTTTCCTCATCCACGAATCTTTCATCGTCGCTTTCTCGGTCCGAATCGCTCTGGCTGCTGGTGGCCATGACTGTAAACAATGTTCAGATGTGAGGAGCTCCACAACCCGTGACGTCACGCGCACATCGTCTGCTACTTCCGGTACAGGCAAGGCTTTTTTATTAGCGACCAAAAGTTGCCAACTTTATCATCGATGTTCTCTACTAAATCCTTTCAGCAAAAATATGGGGAAATGATGAAGTATGACACATAGAATGGAGCTGCTATCCCCGTTTAAATAAGAACATCTCATTTCAGTAGGCCTTTATTGTAGCGATTGTCCTGTGAAGTGAAGTGAATTATATTTATATAGCGCTTTTCTCTAGTGACTCAAAGCGCTTTACATAGTGAAACCCAATATCTAAGTTCCATTTAAAGCAGTGTGGGTGGCACTGGGAGCCGGTGTGTAAAGTGTCTTGCCCAAGGACACAACGGCAGTGACTAGGATGGCGTACGCGGGAATCGAACCTGCAACCCTCAAGTTGCCGGCACGGCCGCTCTACCAACCGAGCTGTACTTTGCCCCACCATGTCTACGCTCAGACTTCAGATTGGTTGTTTTCAGCAGTTTTTGCCGGTCCACGTCAACGAGGTTTGTCTTGATAATCCGGCCGTCTGTACCTAAAACCTTTTAAAATTCCGCAAAGCTGCTTTTGTTTAATTATACCCTGAGACCACAACCATGGCCCGAGGCGTTGTTGTTATCCGGACTACAGTATCAGTCCATCACATCTCACCTGATGGATCCTTCACTCCTCTGAAGGTGTTCCGACCGCACATTCCTTCCTGTCAACTACAAGCAGCAGACAAAACAACCACTGAATGTCTTCCATACATCTCACCACAGTCACACCTCTCCATGCCAACACCCCCATCCTTTAGTCCAGGGGTAGGGAACGTAGAACTTGCGAGCCAGATGTGGTTCTTTTGATGACTGCATCTGGTTCTCTGATAAATCTGAGCTGACGCCGCTTATTACGATAAGTAATGAATAATTCCACTTGTAATGAAAAATAACGTTTAAAACATAAAACATTCTCATGCATTTTTATGTTCAAGAAGTTGCGTTAAGGGTAAGAAGTAAGTTATTTATTATTGGTTAGTGTGGGGCTTGTCCTCCTGGGGGTTCTTCAGACCACCAAGAGCCTGTTTTAGGGTTACTATATTGTTTTATTTTTCAGTAAGTCTCTCTTTCCAGCATTTGTTAATTTTCTCTTTCGTTCTCGCCCGCACTCTGGCTCCAGCCCCGACCCCGTCCCTCTTCCTAGCTGCTGCTTATAAACAGAGCGACAGGTGATTAGATAACAAGGCCCAGCTGGGCCATCTACGCACCTGTCGCTGGATCCTTCACTCCTCTGAAGGTGTTCCGACCGCACATTCCTTCCTGTCAACTACAAGCAGCAGACAAAACAACCACTGAATGTCTTCCATACATCTCACCACAATCACACCTCTCCATGCCAACCCCCACCCCCTTTAGTCCAAGGGTAGGGAACCTATTGCTCTAGAGCCAGATGTGGCTCTTTTGATGACTGCATCTGGCTCTCGGATAAATCTTAGCTGACGTTGCTTATTACGATAAGTATTGAATAATTCCACTTGTAATGAAAAATAATGTTTAAAATATAAAACATTCTCATGCATTTTTATGTTCAAAAAGTTGTGTTAAGGGTAAGAAGTAAGTTATTCATTATTGGTTAGTGTGGGGCTTGTCCTCCTGGGGGTTCTTCAGACCACCAAGAGCCTGTTTTAGGGTTACTATATTGTTTTATTTTTCAGTAAGTCTCTCTTTCCAGCATTTGTTAATTTTCTCTTTCGTTCTCGCCCGCACTCTGGCTCCAGCCCCGACCCCGTCCCTCTTCCTAGCTGCTGCTTATAAACAGAGCGACAGGTGATTAGATAACAAGGCCCAGCTGGGCCATCTACGCACCTGTCGCTGGATCCTTCACTCCTCTGAAGGTGTTCCGACCGCACATTCCTTCCTGTCAACTACAAGCAGCAGACAAAACAAAAATATAAAACATTCTCATGCATTTTTATGTTCAAGAAGTTGCGTTAAGAGTAAGAAGTTATTTATTTATTATTGGTTAGAGTGGGGCTTGCCCTCCTGGGGGTTCTTCAGACCACCAAGAGCCTGTTTTAGGGTTACAATATTGTTTTATTTTTCAGTGAGTCTCTCTTTCCAGCATTTGTCAATTTTCTCTTTTTCGTTCTGGCCCGCACTCTGGCTCCAGCCCCGACCCCGTCCCTCTTCCTAGCTGCGGCTTATAAACAGAGCGACAGGTGATTAGATAACAAGGCCCAGCTGGGCCATCTACGCACCTGTCGCTGATTTTGAGGCCGGTCCTGGCAGCACCCTCTTCGCTGCAGGCCCGCAGGCCACGGCCCCCTCCACATTTAGCTTCAGAATAACAATGTTTTTAGAAAGAATAAGAGACATGAAATGTTGGTCTTACTTAAAAATGCACGCGTTTAGTTGGGTTCAGTGTTAAAAAATATATTATATGGCTCTTACGGAAATACATTTTCAAATATTTGGCTTTTTGGCTCTCTCAGCCATACCACAGTCCAGACCACAACCCTGCTTGGCTCTCACGTTGCAGCTCTACCTTACTTAGCAAAAAGCACCACAGGTGGTCTTTATTGTTCCCCAAGTACATAAGAAAGGTGTGAGTCAGACCAGCAGGCAGACAGATACCTCAGAACTCACCGCTCATGCCCTGAGACCCGGACCGAGCCTCCAAGAAGCGGGTCAGCGAGGTGTGGGGGGAAGAGAAACAGCTGCCGGGTGGCGGAACACGACCCAAATGGAAATGGACCGGCGGTCTCGTTGGCTCCAAATGTGTGGGAAGACTTGGAGGAAGGTCCGTCCGTGCGTGCTTGAAGAATTTCATGCAGAAGATCTTCAATAAACCCTCAACTCAACCCAAATCGAGAGAAAAGAATTGAGGAGGGTAAACATTAACACACCTTCTGCTAGTTCAATGTTTATGTTCATGAATATTTACATCCTACAAACCCCGTTTCCATATGAGTTGGGAAATTGTGTTAGATGTAAATATAAACAGAATACAAGGATTTGCAAATCCTTTTCAAGCCATATTCAGTTGAATATGCTACAAAGACAACATATTTCATGTTCAAACTGTAAATAATCATTAACTTTAGAATTTGATGCCAGCAACACGTGACAAAGAAGTTGGCAAAGGTGGCAATAAATACTGATCAAGTTGAGGAATGCTCATCAAACACTTATTGGGAACATCCCACAGGTGTGCAGGCTAATTGGGAACAGGTGGGTGCCATGATTGGCTATAAAAACAGCTTCCCAAAAAATGCTCAGTCTTTCACAAGAAAGGATGGGGCGAGGTACACCCCTTTGTCCACAACTGCGTGAGCAAATAGTCAAACAGTTTAAGAACAACCTTTCTCAAAGTGCACTTGCAAGAAATTGAGGGATTTCAACATCTACGCTCCATAATATCATCAAAAGGTTCAGAGAATCTGGAGAAATCACTCCACGTAAGCGGCATGGCCGGAAACCAACATTGAATGACCGTGACCTTCCATCTGTATCAAAAACCGACATCAATCGCTAAAGGATATCACCACATGGGCTCAGGAACGCTTCAGAAAACCACTGTCACTAAATACAGTTGGTCGCTACATCTGTAAGTGCAAGTTAAAGCTCTACTATGCAAAGCGAAAGCCATTTATCAACAACATCCAGAAACGCTGCCGGCTTGTCTGGGCCCGAGATCATCTAAGATGGACTGATGCAAAGTGGAAAAGTGTTCTGTGGTCTGACGAGTCCACATTTCAAATTGTTTTTGGAAATATTTGACATCGTGTCATCCAGACCTAAGGGGAAGTGAACCATCCAGACTGTTATCGACACAAAGTGTAAAAGCCAGCATGTGTGATGGTATGGGGGTGCATTAGTGCCCAAGGCATGGGTAACTTACACATCTGTGAAGGCACCATTAATGCTGAAAGGTACATACAGGTTTTGGAACAACATCTAAGCGCCGTCTTTTTCGTGGACGCCCCTGCTTATTTCAGCAAGACAATGCCAAGCCACATTCAGCACGTGTTAAAACAGCGTGGCTTCGTAAAAAAAAAAAGAGTGTGTGTACTTTCCTGGCCCGCCTGCAGTCCAGACCTGTCTCCCATGGAAAATGTGTGGCGCATTATGAAGCGTAAAATAGGACAGCGGAGACCCCGGACTGTTGAAGGACTGAAGCTCTACATAAAACAAGAATGGGAAAGAATTCCACTTTCAAAGCTTCAACAATTAGTTTCCTCAGTTCCCAAACGTTTATTGAGAGTTGTTAAAAGAAAAGGTGATGTAACACAGTGGTGAACATGCCCTTTCCCAACTACTTAAATTCTAAGTTAATTATTATTTGCAAAATAAAATAAAGTTTATGAGTTTGAACATCAAATATGTTGTCTTTGTAGCATATTCAACTGAATATGGCTTGAAAAGGATTTGCAAATCATTGTATTCTGTTTATATTTACATCTAACACACTTTTCCAACTCATATGGAAACGGGGTTTGTAGATAGTCACATCAAAACTATGAATGAACACATGTGGAGTTATGTACTTAACAAAAAAAAAGGTGAAATAGCTGGAAAGATGTTTTAGTTTCTTCAAAATAGCCACCCTTTGCTGTGATTCCTGCTTTGCACACTCTTGGCATTCTCTCCATGAGCTTCATGAGGTCGTCACTTCACAGGTGTCATAGTGTCGATGCCTTCAGTCTAAATAGTCATGAAAATAAAGAGGAAGGACTTGACGGTGGAACGGTTGAAATGGTTTGAAAAAAGTGGGAGGAGTAGTCGGCAGAAAAAAGGGTTGAAATAAGGCTTTAGAAAAGCAGAAACTCTGGAAAATCAAGGAGTTCTTTCTGTCAGAGTTGCCACCGACAGTTGGTTTGTGTTTTAGTTTTTCCTCTGTGTGTTTAGTATTTCCTGTCCTTAGTTCCTGTCTAGTGCTCTTATTTTGGTTCAGCTTCCTGTTTGTCTCCCTGTGTCCCGTTTTCACCCAGCTGCGGCTGATTGGCATCTGGTCACACCTGGTGTCAATCAGCCCGATCCTATTTGTACCTGTTTTGTCTCGTGTCAGGTGCTGGATCATTGTATTGTCTTGTCGACGTCACGTCTAGTCGCTCTTGTGACGTGTTATCGCTCCTGTCGTGTCGTACCTTGTCTTTGCAGCGTAGCGGTAAGCTATATTGAGTTGATGTTTGTAGCTTACTGTTTTTTTGTTGCCTGCTTCCGTTTTATTTTTCACTATACAAGTACGACTTCTGTTTGCCTGTTCACTACCCGCTAGCTTCCACGCTAAGCTCCTGTTTGTTATTTTCTAGCTCCCAGGCTAGCTCCTTTTGTTTGATTAACCGCCTCGTGCACGCTTTGTGTTTGTACCCTTTTGGTTTTGTTTTTGTCGTAGTATTTCATTAAATCATGTTTTCACATTCCATGCCTGCCTTCAAGGGAAATTCTGTGATTCCCGAATAGGCTAAACAGTTTGAAGTCGAAACGCTTTGAATCGGGTGAAAAATGTGGAAGGTAGAGCGCCAAAATCTGGAGAAGAAGAAGAAACCCGCCTGGTAACAAATCAAAACTGCTACCTCAGTAGAAGCATTTAAGTCTCACCTTAAAACTCATCTGTATACTCTAGCCTTTAAATAGACCTCTTTTTTAGACCAGTTGATCTGCCGCTTCTTTTCTTTTTTCTCCTCTGTCTCCCCCTCCTGTTAACAGTTTGAGATGCTACCTCAGTAGAAGCATTTAAGTCTCACCTTAAAACTCATCTGTATACTCTAGCCTTTAAATAGACCTCCTTTTTAGACCAGTTGATCTGCCGCTTCTTTTCTTTTTTCTCCTCTGTCTCCCCCTCCCAGTAATAGTTCGAGATGCTACCTCAGTAGAAGCATTTAAGTCTCACCTTAAAACTCATTTGTATACTCTAGCCTTTAAATAGACCTCCTTTTTAGACCAGTTGATCTGCCGCTTCTTTTCTTTTTTCTCCTGTCTCCCCCTCCCAGTAACAGTTCGAGATGCTACCTCAGTAGAAGCATTTAAGTCTCACCTTAAAACTCATTTGTATACTCTAGCCTTTAAATAGACCTCCTTTTAGACCAGTTGATCTGCCGTTTCTTTTCTTTTTTCTCCTCTGTCTCCCCCTCCCAGTAACAGTTCGAGATGCTACCTCAGTAGAAGCATTTAAGTCTCACCTTAAAACTCATCTGTATACTCTAGCCTCTAAATAGACCTCCTTTTTAGACCAGTTGATCTGCCGTTTCTTTTCTTTTTTCTCCTCTGTCTCCCCCTCCCAGTAACAGTTTGAGATGCTACCTCAGTAGAAGCATTTAAGTCTCACCTTAAAACTCATTTGTATACTCTAGCCTTTAAATAGACCTCCTTTTTAGACCAGTTGATCTGCCGCTTCTTTTCTTTTTTCTCCTCTGTCTCCCCCTCCCAGTAACAGTTCGAGATGCTACCTCAGTAGAAGCATTTAAGTCTCACTTTAAAACTCATCTGTATACTCTAGCCTTTAAATAGACCTCCATTTTAGACCAGTTGATCTGCCGCTTCTTTTATTTTTTCCTCCTATGTCCCCCCCTCCCTTGTGGAGGGGGTCCGGTCCGATGACCATGGATGAAGTACTGGCTGTCCAGAGTCGGGACCCAGGATGGACCGCTCGCCTGTGTATCGGTTGGGGACATCTCTACGCTGCTGATCCGCCTCCGCTTGGGATGGTTTCCTGTGGACGGGACTCTCGCTGCTGTCTTGGATCCGCTTTGAACTGAACTTTCGCGGCTGTGTTGGAGCCACTATGGATTGAACTTTCACAGTATCATGTTAGACCCGCTCCACATCCATTGCTTTCGGTCCCCTAGAGGGGGGGGGTTGCCCACATCTGAGGTCCTCTCCAAGGTTTCTCATAGTCAGCATTGTCACTGGCGTCCCACTGAATGTGAATTCTCCCTGCCCACTGGGTGTGAGTTTTCCTTGCCCTTTTGTGGGTTCTTCCGAGGATGTTGTAGTCGTAATGATTTGTGCAGCCCTTTGAGACATTTGTGATTTGGGGCTATATAAATAAACATTGATTGATTGAATCCATCCATTTTCTACCGCTTGTCCCTTTTGGGGCTGCGGGGCATTCACACAATAATGATGATTATTTCTGGTTCTGTTAGGCCAGCAGAGAAGGTCTTGCTGGTCCTGACACACCACTGGTATTCTTGTATTTGTAAAGTATGGTTGATAAGCGGTAGAAAATGGATGGATGGGTTGCTGGTAAAGTGTTGGAGCTGATCAGTCACACTTTGTTACTTATTGAAGGAAGCCAGTCTTAAGGATTGTGTGAGCCCAACTGGACTTGAAGGAAGCCAGTCTTAAGGATTGTGTGAGCCCACCTGGACTTGAAGGAAGCCAGTCTTAAGGATTGTGTGAGCCCAACTGGACTTGAAGGAAGCCAGTCTTAAGGATTGTGTGAGCCCACCTGGACTTGAAGGAAGCCAGCCTTAAGGATTGTGTGAGCCCACCTGGACTTGAAGGAAGCCAGCCTTAAGGATTGTGTGAGCCCACCTGGACTTGAAGGAAGCCAGTCTTAAGGATTGTGTGAGCCCACCTGGACTTGAAGGAAGCCAGCCTTAAGGATTGTGTGAGCCCACCTGGACTTGAAGGAAGCCAGCCTTAAGGATTGTGTGAGCCCACCTGGACTTGAAGGAAGCCAGCCTTAAGGATTGTGTGAGCCCACCTGGACTTGAAGGAAGCCAGCCTTAAGGATTGTGTGAGCCCACCTGGACTTGAAGGAAGCCAGTCTTAAGGATTGTGTGAGCCCACCTGGACTTGAAGGAAGCCAGCCTTAAGGATTGTGTGAGCCCACCTGGACTTGAAGGAAGCCAGTCTTAAGGATTGTGTGAGCCCACCTGGACTTGAAGGAAGCCAGTCTTAAGGATTGTGTGAGCCCACCTGGACTTGAAGGAAGCCAGCCTTAAGGATTGTGTGAGCCCACCTGGACTTGAAGGAAGCCAGTCTTAAGGATTGTGTGAGCCCACCTGGACTTGAAGGAAGCCAGTCTTAAGGATTGTGTGAGCCCACCTGGACTTGAAGGAAGCCAGTCTTAAGGATTGTGTGAGCCCACCTGGACTTGAAGGAAGCCAGCCTTAAGGATTGTGTGAGCCCACCTGGACTTGAAGGAAGCCAGTCTTAAGGATTGTGTGAGCCCACCTGGACTTGAAGGAAGCCAGCCTTAAGGATTGTGTGAGCCCACCTGGACTTGAAGGAAGCCAGCCTTAAGGATTGTGTGAGCCCACCTGGACTTGAAGGAAGCCAGCCTTAAGGATTGTGTGAGCCCACCTGGACTTGAAGGAAGCCAGTCTTAAGGATTGTGTGAGCCCACCTGGACATGAAGGAAGCCAGTCTTAAGGATTGTGTGAGCCCACCTGGACTTGAAGGAAGCCAGTCTTAAGGATTGTGTGAGCCCCGCAGTTTACGAGCCCGCCTTCGCCGCCCCTGATGACGTTATGGGGCTCACACACCAGCAACATGACCACACTTCTACAATCCTCCAGCCCCGCCTGCTCTCTTCTCTCCTGAACATGAACACACATCCAAATATTGAGTTGAGAAATGTTGGCACGCTGGCGAGTGGGGGCCCGCCTGGGTGGACCACCCTGGGAGGGGGCTGGGATACTGCCCGCTCTCAGACTCAGACTCAGACTAACATTTGTGTTGTGTTGTCTTGAGTTGTGTTGTTGTCACCCCTTGTGTGCGCTCTGCTTTTATCACAGTGGAAAAGTAGAACAAAGCCTTTGCTGTCAAATATTATTGATGCAACTTTGCTTCAATCAATCAGTCCAGTCCATAGTGGATCTAACATAATAGTGTGAGAGTCCAGTCCATAGTGGATCTAACATAATAGTGAGAGTCCAGTCCATAGTGGATCTAACATAATAGTGAGAGTCCAGTCCATAGAGGATCTAACATAATAGTGTGAGAGTCCAGTCCATAGTGGATCTAACATAATAGTGAGAGTCCAGTCCATAGAGGATCTAACATAATAGTGTGAGAGTCCAGTCCATAGTGGATCTAACATAATAGTGTGAGAGTTTAGTCCATAGTGGATTTAACATAATAGTGAGAGTCCAGTCCATAGTGGATTTAACATAATAGTGAGAGTCCAGTCCATAGTGGATTTAACATAATAGTGAGAGTCCAGTCCATAGTGGATCTAACATAATAGTGTGAGAGTCCAGTCCATGGTGGATCTAACATAATAGTGTAAGAGTCCAGTCCATAGTGGATCTAACATAATAGTGTGAGAGTTTAGTCCATAGTGGATTTAACATAATAGTGAGAGTCCAGTCCATAGTGGGTCTAACATAATAGTGAGAGTCCGGTCCATAGTGGATCTAACATAATGGTGTGAGAGTCCAGTCCATAGTGGATCTAACATAATAGTGTGAGAGTCCAGTCCATAGTGGATCTAACATAATAGTGTGAGAGTCCAGTCCATAGTGGATCTAACATAATAGTGAGAGTCCAGTCCATAGTGGATCTAACATAATAGTGAGAGTCCAGTCCATAGTGAGAGAGTCCAGTCCATATTGGATCTAACATAATAGTGAGAGTCCAGTCCATAGTGGATCTAACATAATAGTGTGAGAGTCCAGTCCATAGTGGATCTAACATAATAGTGAGAGTCCAGTCCATAGTGGATCCAACATAATAGTGAGAGTCCAGTCCATAGTGGATCTATCATAATAGTGAGAGTCCAGTCCATAGTGGATCTAACATAATAGTGTGAGAGTCCAGTCCATAGTGGATCTAACATAATAGTGAGAGTCCAGTCCATAGTGGATCTAACATAATAGTGAGAGTCCAGTCCATAGTGGATCTAACATAATAGTGAGAGTCCAGTTCATAGTGGATCCAACATAATAGTGAGAGTCCAGTCCATAGTGGATCTAACATAATAGTGTGAGAGTCCAGTCCATAGTGGATCTAACATAATAGTGTGAGAGTCCAGTCCATAGTGGATCTAACATAATAGTGAGAGTCCAGTCCATAGTGGATCTAACATAATAGTGTGAGAGTCCAGTCCATAGTGGATCTAACATAATAGTGAGAGTCCAGTCCATAGTGGATCTAACATAATAGTGTGAGAGTCCAGTCCATAGTGGATCTAACATAATAGTGAGAGTCCAGTCCATAGTGGATCTAACATAATAGTGTGAGAGTCCAGTCCATAGTGGATCTAACATAATAGTGTGAGAGTCCAGTCCATAGTGGATCTAACATAATAGTGAGAGTCCAGTCCATAGTGGATCTAACATAATAGTGTGAGAGTCCAGTCCATAGTGGATCTAACATAATAGTGAGAGTCCAGTCCATAGTGGATCTAACATAATAGTGAGAGTCCAGTCCATAGTGGATCTAACATAATAGTGAGAGTCCAGTCCATAGTGGATCTAACATAATAGTGAGAGTCCAGTCCATAGTGGATCTAACATAATGGTGTGAGAGTCCAGTCCATAGTGGATCTAACATAATAGTGAGAGTCCAGTCCATAGTGGATCTAACATAATAGTGTGAGAGTCCAGTCCATAGTGGATCTAACATAATAGTGTGAGAGTCCAGTCCATAGTGGATCTAACATAATAGTGAGAGTCCAGTCCATAGTGGATCTAACATAATAGTGAGAGTCCAGTCCATAGTGAGAGAGTCCAGTCCATATTGGATCTAACATAATAGTGAGAGTCCAGTCCATAGTGGATCTAACATAATAGTGTGAGAGTCCAGTCCATAGTGGATCTAACATAATAGTGAGAGTCCAGTCCATAGTGGATCCAACATAATAGTGAGAGTCCAGTCCATAGTGGATCTATCATAATAGTGAGAGTCCAGTCCATAGTGGATCTAACATAATAGTGTGAGAGTCCAGTCCATAGTGGATCTAACATAATAGTGTGAGAGTCCAGTCCATAGTGGATCTAACATAATAGTGAGAGTCCAGTCCATAGTGGATCTAACATAATAGTGAGAGTCCAGTCCATAGTGGATCTAACATAATAGTGAGAGTCCAGTCCATAGTGGATCTAACATAATAGTGAGAGTCCAGTCCATAGTGGGACCAGCAGGAGATCATCTTGACATATGTCACACTACAATCAGCAAGATCAGCTTCAGACCAAGTATATAATCCATGATGACACAGAGTCACTCCTAGGAAGTCACCTGGGTCAATAAGAGGGTTTGAACCATATCAACATTTCCATTGCAACATCATCACGTGATTAAGACCATGGCATCATGGACTTGTGGAATCCTCCATAAAACACTTGGTAAAAATGACACATTCACTACACCAAAATTCATTTATTTATTCAACTACTTCTTCTTCTTCTCCACATTTTTCACCCGATCAAAGCGTTCCAACTTCAAACAGTTCCGCCTATTTGGAAATCACAGGCTTTTTCTCGACAAATTCCAAAAATTCCCAGAATTCCAGGTTTTCCTGGATATTTTTTCCCATTCAGAATGAAATGGCCATTTTTCCAACTTTCACCATTTCCACATTTTTCAACCTATTCAAAATATTCTATCTTCAACACATTCCAACATTCTGGAAATTCAAACTTCTTCTTTTCCAAGTACAAAATATTCCAGGATTTTACAGAATTCATGGTTTTCCAGAGTCCTATTTCCACCTTACTACTTACACATGTTTCAACGTATTTCAACCGTCAAAACAATCCCTTTAATCTAATCGGGGAAAAAAAAACACAAAGTTGTTTCTTGAACTGGAAAAATTCCCGTTTTTTCTGAAATTCCAGGAATTGCGTAATACCATTTCTCAATCCTACATGTTACTACTTCAACATTTCTCCACCGATTTGAAAAAATTTCTACACCAACCATTTCAACTCATTCAGACCATTCAAGTTGTTCAAAAAAAATCCCGCTTTTCCCAAAATTCCCATTTTTTTTCTGAAATTCCCCTTGAAATTGATGGAACATTCTGCAAAGTTCCACAGTTCCCACATTTTTCATCTAATTCCAACTGTTCCAACTTCAAACTCTTCAGCCTATTCAGTGTTGTTTAGTGTGGGTTCACTATTTGGCACATGTTTAACAAGTGTTGTTTAGTGTGGGTTCACTATTTGGCACATGTTTATGACAGTGTTGTTTAGTGTGGGTTCACTATTTGGCACATGTTTATGACAGTGTTGTTTAGTGTGGGTTCACTATTTGGCACATGTTTATGACAGTGTTGTTTAGTGTGGGTTCACTATTTGGCACATGTTTATGACAGTGTTGTTTAGTGTGGGTTCACTATTTGGCACATGTTTATGACAGTGTTGTTTAGTGTGGTTTCACTATTTGGCACATGTTTATGACAGTGTTGTTTAGTGTGGTTTCACTATTTGGCACATGTTTATGACAGTGTTGTTTAGTGTGGGTTCACTATTTGGCACATGTTTATGACAGTGTTGTTGAGTGTGGTTTCACTATTTGGCACATGTTTATGACAGTGTTGTTTAGTGTGGTTTCACTATTTGGCACATGTTTATGACAGTGTTGTTTAGTGTGGTTTCACTATTTGGCACATGTTTATGACAGTGTTGTTTAGTGTGGTTTCAGACAAAAACGGCAACAAAAACTCTACACCAGGGTTGTCCAAAGTGCGGCCTGGGGGCCATTTGCGGCCCCCAGCTAATCGTTTACCGGCCCGTCACACATTCTGCAAAAATTGCAAAATTGATAGTATTGCAAAAATAAAAATAAAGATGTAAAAAGAGTGGAATGAGGTGAAATCTAATGAGAAAAAGTGACAATGTTGACACAAAGCTGCCATGCAGGCAGTTTTTTTCCCTTTTGTTTTTATTTTCTTTTTTTTTCCATTGCTCAAAAAAAAGGACAAACAAGCTATGTTATCATGAATTATTACTTAAAAATTATCACTTTAAAATGTTTTATGTGGAAATAATATTGCATATGTTGTGTGGTTGCCGTATAAAAACATCAAAGTTTTGACCAAAGAGCATAAAACCAACAAAATAATAGTTCACACTTAAAATTGACAGATATATCGGAAGTTGATCTGGAAATTTAAGTGTTAAAAGTAAAAAAATAATAATAAAAATGTATCACTTTATGAGTGGGGAACCTTTCGGATCTCAAATATATTTAGTAGGATTTTATTGAACTTTTCACTGTGATTACTCAAAAATATGAAATAATTAAAATCAATGTTGTCCTGCATTATTGATCTTTGAGGGCTTTAATTGATAAATAAAGGAATCAATAAAGTACTATCTATCTATCTATCTATCTATCTATCTATCTATCTATCTATCTATCTATCTATCTATCCATCTATCCATCTATCCATCTATCCATCTATCTATCTATCTATCTATCTATCTATCTATCTATCTATCTATCTATCTATCTATCTATCTATCTATCTATCTATCTATCTATCTATCTATCTATCTATCCATCCATTTGTCTATCCGTCATTCCATCCATCCCTCCATCCATCCATCCGTCTATCTATCTATCTATCTATCTATCTATCTATCTATCTATCTATCTATCTATCCATCCATCCATCCATCCATCCATCCATCCATCCATCCATCCATCCATCCATCCATCCATCCATCCATCCATCCATCCATCCATCCATCCATCCATCCATCCATCCATCCATCCATCCATCCATCTATCCATCTATCTATCCATCTAAATACTGCATATTTCAGTTTTACTATAAAAAACAAAGTTGTCTTTGACAGAAAATACATAAAACCTTATTTGTTTTACTTTATATCAACCTCAAGTTGGTATAGAGATTTACTGTAAGCATTAAATACAAAATAATAATAATAATTTGACGTATTTTTACCCTAAGGATAAAAAAAAAAAAATCCTTATATTTTGTTATGGTTTGAAAAATAATAATAACAAAATGGCCCCCGCATGCTTAAATGTTTGCGTGTGCGGCCTTCTGTGGAAAAAGTTAGGACACCCCCACCCTCCACTCACCAAGTGTTTGTTTGACGCATCCTTCGTCAATATCGATGACTTCATCGATGTTTTCTCGGAGCAAAGTGGGATTCAAACAGTTATCGTCGCCGCTCGGTTTTTGTGGCGGCGTGTGCGCTTTGTTTGGTTGCCAGTTTTGTGTACACGACTGTGGATTGTGTTTGTTTGTGGTTTTTCTGTGCGCCAGTTGGGGGTCTTCTTCAAGTTGAGGCGGGGTGCTGTTTACAGAGTGGGTCCCGGCACAGCCCAGATCCCCTGACCCCCGCATTCCAGAACCAGGGCTAATCGCCTCCGTCTGGTGTTCTCTTGCCTTTTGGCCGCATCGCTCGTCTTCGGACTCATGGTCGCCGTACCTCTCTAGCCCCGCCCCCATCTGTCAACCAGGCTTTTATCAACAAAGTCACAAAGAAAAGTCGTAAACGAGAACCCTGTGCTCTTTGGTTTCTGAGCTGGAGCGTCACCTTGTTGTTCTCTCACTGTGAGCTCATTCTGGGCCGTGGTCAGAGATCTGTAAATTAGAACCAGAAGACTTTCTCAGCTCTCATTCCAGTCTCGCTCTCTCTCTTCCTTCTTTCTCTTCCCAGCCTTTTTGACTAAGTGAAAGCATTCTTGCCTTTTCGAGTAGCAGATTTTGGACTGTGACTGTAAGGCAGGGGTCAGCAAGAGCTACTTCTTGGGTACTGATTCATGCCAAGGGCTACCAGTTTGATACACACTTAAAGGCCTACTGAAATGAGATGTTCTTATTTAAAGGGGGATAGCAGCTCCATTCTATGTGTCATACTTCATCTTTTTTGCCATATTGCCATATTTTTGCTGAAAGGATTTAGTAGAGAACATCCACGATAAAGTTGGCAACGTTCGGTGCTAACAGATTAATGCCAAGGGCTACCAGTTTGATACACACTTAAAGTCCTACTGAAATGAGATGTTCTTATTTAAACGGGGATAGCAGGTCCATTCTATGTGTCATACTTCATCATTTCGCGATATTGTCATATTTTTGCTGATAGGATTTAGTAGAGAACATCCACGATAAAGTTGGCAACGTTCGGTGCTAACAGATTAATGCCAAGGGCTACCAGTTTGATACACACTTAAAGGCCTACTGTAATGAGATGTTCTTATTTAAACGGGGATAGCAGCTCCATTCTATGTGTCATACTTCATCATTTTTGCCATATTGCCATATTTTTGCTGAAAGGATTTAGTAGAGAACATCCACGATAAAGTTGGCAACGTTCGGTGCTAACAGATTAGTGCCAAGGGCTACCAGTTTGATACACACTTAAAGGCCTACTGAAATGAGATGTTCTTATTCAAACGGGGTCCATTCTATGTGTCATACTTCATCATTTTTGCGATATTGCCACATTTTTGCTGAAAAAATTTAGTAGAGAACATCCACGATTAAGTTTGCAACTTTCGGTGCTAACAGATTAATGCCAAGGGCTACCAGTTTGATACACACTTAAAGACCTACTGAAATGAGATCTTATTCAAACGGGGTCCATTCTATGTGTCATACTTCATCATTTCGCCATATTGCCATATTTTTGCTGAAAAAATTTAGTAGAGAACATCCACGATAAAGTTGGCAACGTTCGGTGCTAACAGATTCATGCCAAGGGCTACCAGTTTGATACACACTTAAAGGCCTACTGAAATGAGATGTTCTTATTTAAAGGGGGATAGCAGCTCCATTCTATGTGTCATACTTCATCATTTTTGCGATATTGCCACATTTTTGCTGAAAGGATTTAGTAGAGAACATCCACGATAAAGTTGGCAACGTTCGGTGCTAACAGATTCATGCCAAGGGCTACCAGTTTGATACACACTTAAAGGCCTACTGAAATTAGATGTTCTTTTTCAAACGGGGTCCATTCTATGTGTCATACTTCATCATTTCGCCATATTGCCATATTTTTGCTGAAAAGATTTAGTAGAGAACATCCACGATAAAGTTTGCAACTTTCGGTGCTAACAGAAAAGCCCTGCAGACGATGACATCACATGTTGATGGCTCCTCACATATTCACATTTTTAATGAGAGCCTCCAACAAAAAGTGCTATTCGGACCGAGAAAACGACAATTTCCCCCCTAATTTGAGCGAGGATGAAAGATTCGTGTTTGAGGATATTGCCATCCATCCATCCATCATCTTCCGCTTATCCGAGGTCGGGTCGCGGGGGCAGCAGCCTAAGCAGGGAAGCCCAGACTTCCCTCTCCCCAGCCACTTCGTCCAGCTCTTCCCGGGGGATCCCGAGGCGTTCCCAGGCCAGCCGGGAGACATAGTCTTCCCAACGTGTCCTGGGTCTTCCCCGTGGCCTCCTACCGGTCGGACGTGCCCTAAACACCTCCCTAGGGAGGCATTCGGGTGGCATCCTGACCAGATGCCCGAACCACCTCATCTGGCTCCTCTGCAGCGGCTTTACTTTGAGTTCCTCCCGGATGACAGAGCTTCTCACCCTAAGGGAGAGACCTGGAAACTCATTTGGGCCGCTTGTACCCGTGATCTTATCCTTTCGGTCATGACCCAAAGCTCATGACCATAGGTGAGGATGGGAACGTAGATCGACCGGTAAATTGAGAGCTTTGCCTTCCGGCTCAGCTCCTTCTTCACCACATCGGATCGGTACAACGTCCGCATTACTGAAGACGCCGCACCGATCCGCCTGTCGATTTCACGATCCACTCTTCCCTCACTGGTGAACAAGACTCCTAGGTACTTGAACTCCTCCACTTGGGGCAGGGTCTCCTCCCCAACCCGGAGATGGCACTCCACGCTTTTCCGTTTGAGGATATTGACTAGAAAAAAAACGGGGGAAAAAAAACGCGATTGCATTGGGACGGATTCCGATGTTTTTAGACACATTTACTAGGATAATTCTGGGAAATCCCTTATATTTAGGGTCCTTGGCCCATGGCAAAGGACTCCACAGTCCAAGGACCCTATTGAAACTGGTGCATTTTATTATTCTCTATTATTCCGACGCCTCTTTGAACTGTAATTTGACCCCCTGATCATGTTTCAAAACCCACCAAATTTCACACACTCATCAGAACTGGCGAAAATTGCCATTTAATAAAAAAAAAAAAAAAAAAAAAAAATGCGCTCTAGCGCCCCCTTAGGAAAAAAAACAGACTGCTTGTAACTTCCGCTAGGAATGTCGTAGAGACATGAAACAAAAACCTCTATGTAGGTCTGACTTAGACCTAGATTTCCCAATTGAAACTTATACAGCAAAAATCAACAGGATGTTGACAAAAACCCCTTCAAAGCAAAATTTTCGCAAAAAATGCTATTTTTGCCTATTTGAGCAGTAATTTGACCCCCTTAAAATGCTTCAAAACTCACCAAACTTGGTACACACATCAGGACTCGCAAAAATTGCGATCTAATGAAAATACCAAACCGCAAAACTCAAAAATGCGCTCTAGCGCAATTTTTGGATAAAACACAGAAAAAACTGTCCCTAGGAAGAAAACACAGACAAAACGGCTTGTAACTTCCAGTAGGAATGTCGGAAAGACCTGAAACAAAAACCTCTGCGTAGGTCTCACTTAGACCTACATTTTAATTATTGACATCCTTCAGCAAAAATCAACAGGAAGTTAAAAATTACCCCTTCAAAATAAAAGTTTCTTAAACACCCGTCACCTTTTTTCAAAAGTTATCTCCTCTGAGTGTGTTTGTTGTTTCGGCTTCAAACTCGCACAGGAGAGGGATTGAACCCTTCTGATTAAAAGTATAGAACAGAGTTTTGATTACCGCTCCAGTTTTGATTTTACGCGCCTTCAAAGAACCCCTGCGCAAAGTTACCTAAAAAATGTAATTTTTGCCTCTTTGAGCTGTAATTTGACCCCTTTAAAATGCTTCAAAGTGCAAATTAAAGCTCTACTATACAAAGCCAAAGCCATTTATCAACAACATCCAGAAACGCCGATCTGTAATTTGACCCCCTTTCCATGCTTTAAAACTCCCCAAATTTTACACACACACCAGGACTGGCAAAAATTGCCATCCAATAAAAAACCAAACCCTAAAAATCTAAATTGCGCTCTAGCGCCCCCTAGGAAAAAAACCCAGACAAAACTGCATGTAACTTCTGTTAGAAATGTCGTAGAGACATGAAATAAAAACCTCTATGTTGGTCTGACTTAGACCAGGGCTTGAGTAGCGGCGGCAGCGGCCAAAGGCGGACCCGACCAACGCTGCTTGCAGCTTTAATTCTATTGTGTTGCTAGTGTTTTAGTGAGTTAAATAGTCCCTGATAGTCGGAAGGGTGTCTCCACGGGTGTCTTGACGCCAATGTCTCAGGGGAGTCGACGGCAGCTTCATGGACGACACAAACTCAGCTTTTCTCCGGTAAGAAGCGACTTTTTAACCACAATTTTCTCACCAAAACCTGCTGGTTGACATTCCATCGTGTTTCATGTCTGATTGACCGCGCTCTGATCCATAGTCAATTTTCACCTCCAGGAATTTTAAACAAGGAATCACCGTGTGTTTGTGTGGCTAAAGGCTAAAGTTTCTCAACTCCATCTTCTCCAATATTAATTGAACAAATTGCAAAATATTCAGCAACACAGATCTCCAAAATACTGTATAATTATGCAGTTAAAGCAGACGACTTTTAGCTGTGTGTGTGTGCAGCGCTCATACTTCCTAAAAACCCGTGACGTTTTGCGTACACGTCATCATTACACGACGTTTTCAAGACGAAACTCCCGGGAAATTAAAAATTGTAATTTATTAAACTAAAAAGGCGGTATTGTCATGTGTTGCAATATTAATATTTCATCATTGATATATAAACTATCAGACTGTGTGGTGGCTAGTAGTGGCTTTCAGTAGGACTTTAAATAAATTGCCAGAAATAGCCAATTTGCTCAATTTACATTTAATAAATAAATATTTATATATATATATATTTTAAAAAAATGGGTATTTCTGTCTGTCATTCCGTCGTAGATTTTTTTTCCTTTTACGGAAGGTTTTTTTTAGAGAATAAATGATGAGAAAAACACTTATTTGAACGGTTTAAAAGAGAAGAAAACAGGAAAAAAAATGAAAATTCAATTTTGAAACATAGTTTATCTTCAATTTCGACTCTTTAAAATTCAAAATTCAACCGAAAAAAAGAAGAGAAAAAACAGATAAATATATATATAAAAAAAGAAGAGGGTATTTCTGTCCGTCATTCCGTCTGACATTTTTTTTCCTTTTACGGAAGTTTTTTGTTGAGAATAAATGATGAGAAAAACACTTAATTGAACGCTTTAAAAGAGGAGAAAACAGGAAAAAAATGAAAATTCAATTTTGAAACATAGTTTATCTTCAATTTCGACTCTTTAAAATTCAAAATTCAACCGAAAAAAAGAAGAGAAAAAACAGATAAATATATATATAAAAAAAGAAGAGGGTATTTCTGTCCGTCATTCCGCCGTACATTTTTTTTTTCCTTTTACGGCAGGTTTTTTGTAGAGAATAAATGATGAGGAAAAACACTTAATTGAAAAGTTTAAAAGAGAAGAAAACAATGAAAATTTCATTTTGAAACATAGTTTATCTTCAATTTTGACTCTTTAAAATTCAAAATTCAACCGAAAAAAAGAAGAGAAAAAACAGATAAATATATATAAAAAAAAGAAAAAGGGTATTTCTGTCCGTCATTCCGCCGTACATTTTTTTTTTTTCCTTTTACGGAAGGTTTTTTGTAGAGAATAAATGATGAGAAAAACACTTAATTGAACGGTTTAAAAGAGGAGAAAACAGGAAAAAAAAAATTAAAATTAAATTTTGAAACATAGATTATATTCAATTTCGACTCTTTAAAATTCAAAATTCAACCAAAAAAAGGAAGTGAAAAAACAGCTAATTCGAATCTTTTTGAAAAAATTAAAAAAATAATTTATGGAACATCATTAGTCATTTTTCCTGATTAAGATTAATTTTAGAATTTTAAAGACATGTTTTAAATAGGTTAAAATCCAATCTGCACTTTGTTAAAATATATAACAAATTGGACCAAGCTATATTTCTAACAAAGACAAATCATTATTTCTTCTAGATTTTCCAGAACAAAAATTTTAAAAGAAATTCAATGGACCTTGAAATAAGATTTAAATTTGATTCTACAGATTTTCTAGATTTGCCAGAATATTTTTTGGGAATTTTAATCATAATAAGTTTGAAGAAATATTTCACAAATATTCTTCGTCGAAAAAACAGAAGCTAAAATGAAGAATTAATTTAAAATGTATTTATTATTCTTTACAATAAAAAAAACAACTTGAACATTGATTTAAATTGTCAGGAAAGAAGAGGAAGGAATTTAAAAGGTAAAAAGGTATATGTGTTTAAAAATCTTAAAATCATTTTTAAGGTTGTATTTTTTCTCTAAAATTGTCTTTCTGAAAGTTATAAGAAGCAAAGTAAAAAAATAAATGAATTTATTTGAACAGGTGAAGATCAAGTCTTTAAAATATTTTCTTGGATTTTTTAAATTCTATTTGAGTTTTGTCTCTCTTAGAATTAAAAATGTCAAACAAAGCGAGACCAGCTTGCTAGTAAATAAATACAATTTAAAAAATAGAGGCAGCTCACTGGTAAGTGCTGCTATTTGAGCTATTTTTAGAACAGGCCAGCGGGCGACTCATCTGGTCCTTACGGGCGACCTGGTGTTGGTGACCCCTGATGTAAGACAATCCATTCTGTCCCTGAATAACCTGGTAGTCCTTGATCGGGACATGGTCTGTGGGTCTCTGCTAAAGCTGGATAACCTGGTAGTCCTTGATCGGGACATGGTCTGTGGGTCTCTGCTAAAGCTGGATAACCTGGTAGTCCTTGATCGGGACATGGTCTGTGGGTCTCTGCTAAAGCTGGATAACCCGGTAGTCCTTGATCGGGACATGGTCTGTGGGTCTCTGCTAAAGCTGGATAACCTGGTAGTCCTTGATCGGGACATGGTCTGTGGGTCTCTGCTAAAGCTGGATAACCTGGTAGTCCTTGATCGGGACATGGTCTGTGGGTCTCTGCTAAAGCTGGATAACCCGGTAGTCCTTGATCGGGACCTGGTCTGTGGGTCTCTGCTAAAGCTGGATAACCTGGTAGCCTTTGATCGGGACATGGTCTGTGGGTCTCTGCTAAAGCTGGATAACCTGGTAGTCCTTGATCGGGACATGGTCTGTGGGTCTCTGTTAAAGCTGGATAACCTGGTAGTCCTTGAACGGGACATGGTCTGTGGGTCTCTGCTAAAGCTGGATAACCTGGTAGTCCTTGAACGGGACATGGTCTGTGGGTCTCTGCTAAAGCTGGATAACCTGGTAGTCCTTGATCGGGACATGGTCTGTGGGTCTCTGTTAAAGCTGGATAACCTGGTAGTCCTTGATCGGGACATGGTCTGTGGGTCTCTGCTAAAGCTGGATAACCCTGTAGCTCTTGATCGGGACATGGTCTGTGGGTCTCTGCTAAAGCTGGATAACCCGGTAGTCCTTGATCGGGACATGGTCTGTGGGTCTCTGCTAAAGCTGGATAACCTGGTAGCCTTTGATCGGGACATGGTCTGTGGGTCTCTGCTAAAGCTGGATAACCTGGTAGTCCTTGATCGGGACATGATCTGTGGGTCTCTGCTAAAGCTGGATAACCCGGTAGCCCTTGATCGGGACATGGTCTGTGGGTCTCTGTTAAAGCTGGATAACCTGGTAGTCCTTGATCGGGACATGGTCTGTGGGTCTCTGTTAAAGCTGGATAACCTGGTAGTCCTTGAACGGGACATGGTCTGTGGGTCTCTGCTAAAGCTGGATAACCTGGTAGTCCTTGAACGGGACATGGTCTGTGGGTCTCTGCTAAAGCTGGATAACCTGGTAGTCCTTGATCGGGACATGGTCTGTGGGTCTCTGTTAAAGCTGGATAACCTGGTAGTCCTTGATCGGGACATGGTCTGTGGGTCTCTGCTAAAGCTGGATAACCCTGTAGCTCTTGATCGGGACATGGTCTGTGGGTCTCTGCTAAAGCTGGATAACCCGGTAGTCCTTGATCGGGACATGGTCTGTGGGTCTCTGCTAAAGCTGGATAACCTGGTAGCCTTTGATCGGGACATGGTCTGTGGGTCTCTGCTAAAGCTGGATAACCTGGTAGTCCTTGATCGGGACATGATCTGTGGGTCTCTGCTAAAGCTGGATAACCCGGTAGCCCTTGATCGGGACATGGTCTGTGGGTCTCTGCTAAAGCTGGATAACCTGGTAGCCCTTGATCGGGACATGGTCTCTGCTAAAGCTGGATAACCTGGTAGTCCTTGATCGGGACATGGTCTGTGGGTCTCTGCTAAAGCTGGATAACCTGGTAGTCCTTGATTGGGACATGATCTGTGGGTCTCTGCTAAAGCTGGATAACCTGGTAGTCCTTGATCGGGACATGGTCTGTGGGTCTCTGCTAAAGCTGGATAACCTGGTAGTCCTTGATCGGGACATGGTCTGTGGGTCTCTGCTAAAGCTGGATAACCTGATAGTCCTTGATCGGGACATGGTCTGTGGGTCTCTGCTAAAGCTGGATAACCTGGTAGTCCTTGATCGGGACATGGTCTGTGGGTCTCTGCTAAAGCTGGATAACCTGGTAGTCCTTGATCGGGACATGGTCTGTGGGTCTCTGCTAAAGCTGGATAACCTGGTAGTCCTTGATCGGGACATGGTCTGTGGGTCTCTGCTAAAGCTGGATAACCCGTTAGTCCTTGATCGGGACATGGTCTGTGGGTCTCTGCTAAAGCTGGATAACCTGGTAGTCCTTGAACGGGACATGGTCTGTGGGTCTCTGCTAAAGCTGGATAACCCGGTAGTCCTTGATCGGGACATGGTCTGTGGGTCTCTGCTAAAGCTGGATAACCTGGTAGTCCGTGATCGGGACATGGTCTGTGGGTCTCTGCTAAAGCTGGATAACCTGGTAGTCCTTGAACGGGACATGGTCTGTGGGTCTCTGCTAAAGCTGGATAACCCGTTAGTCCTTGATCGGGACATGGTCTGTGGGTCTCTGCTAAAGCTGGATAACCTGGTAGTCCTTGATCGGGACATGGTCTGTGGGTCTCTGCTAAAGCTGGATAACCCGGTAGTCCTTGATCGGGACATGGTCTGTGGGTCTCTGCTAAAGCTGGATAACCCGGTAGTCCTTGATCGGGACATGGTCTGTGGGTCTCTGCTAAAGCTGGATAACCTGGTAGCCCTTGATCGGGACATGGTCTGTGGGTCTCTGCTAAAGCTGGGTAACCTGGTAGTCCTTGATCGGGACATGGTCTGTGGGTCTCTGCTAAAGCTGGATAACCCGGTAGTCCTTGATCGGGACATGGTCTGTGGGTCTCTGCTAAAGCTGGATAACCTGGTAGCCCTTGATCGGGACATGGTCTGTGGGTCTCTGCTAAAGCTGGATAACCTGGTAGTCCTTGATCGGGACATGGTCTGTGGGTCTCTGCTAAAGCTGGATAACCCGGTAGCCCTTGAACGGGACATGATCTGTGGGTCTCTGCTAAAGCTGGATAACCCGGTAGTCCTTGATCGGGACATGGTCTGTGGGTCTCTGCTAAAGCTGGATAACCTGTTAGCCCTTGATCGGGACATGGTCTGTGGGTCTCTGCTAAAGCTGGATAATCCAGTAGCCCTTGATCGGGACATGGTCTGTGGGTCTCTGCTAAAGCTGGATAACCCGGTAGCCCTTGATCGGGACATGGTCTGTGGGTCTCTGCTAAAGCTGGATAACCTGGTAGTCCTTGAACGGGACATGGTCTGTGGGTCTCTGCTAAAGCTGGATAATCCAGTAGCCCTTGATCGGGACATGGTCTGTGGGTCTCTGCTAAAGCTGGATAACCCGGTAGTCCTTGATCGGGACATGGTCTGTGGGTCTCTGCTAAAGCTGGATAACCTGGTAGTCCTTGATCGGGACATGGTCTCTGGGTCTCTGCTAAAGCTGGATAACCCTGTAGCTCTTGATCGGGACATGGTCTGTGGGTCTCTGCTAAAGCTGGATAACCCGGTAGTCCTTGATCGGGACATGGTCTGTGGGTCTCTGCTAAAGCTGGATAACCCGGTAGTCCTTGATCGGGACATGGTCTGTGGGTCTCTGCTAAAGCTGGATAACCCGGTAGTCCTTGATCGGGACATGGTCTGTGGGTCTCTGCTAAAGCTGGATAACCCGGTAGTCCTTGATCGGGACATGGTCTGTGGGTCTCTGCTAAAGCTGGCTAACCTGGTAGTCCTTGATCGGGACATGGTCTGTGGGTCTCTGCTAAAGCTGGATAACCTGGTAGTCCTTGATCGGGACATGGTCTGTGGGTCTCTGCTATAGCTGGATAACCTGGTAGTCCTTGATCGGGACATGGTCTGTGGGTCTCTGCTAAAGCTGGATAACCCAGCAGTCCTTGATCGGGACATGGTCTGTGGGTCTCTGCTAAAGCTGGATAACCTGGTAGTCCTTGATCGGGACATGGTCTGTGGGTCTCTGCTAAAGCTGGATAACCTGGTAGTCCTTGATCGGGACATGGTCTGTGGGTCTCTGCTAAAGCTGGGTAACCTGGTAGCCCTTGAACGGGACATGGTCTGTGGGTCTCTGCTAAAGCTGGATAACCCGGTAGTCCTTGAACGGGACATGGTCTGTGGGTCTCTGCTAAAGCTGGATAACCTGGTAGCTCTTGATCGGGACATGGTCTGTGGGTCTCTGCTAAAGCTGGATAACCCAGTAGCCGTAGCAAGTTTTTCATGCAGAGCTTAGGTCCGCTTCTCTTCAGTGATCTTTGGATCCTGGCCATCAAGGCCATTAGCGGACAACTCGACAGCCCGAGGCAGTAAAAGGAGCTGCCAGACCTGGTCAGCACTTCAGGGTTCCCATTAGACGTCCGCATGTATCAATATCTTCCAGGAGGTCCACGCTCTAACTGTGACTGCACTGTTCAGACCGGATTGGAAGGTCTGTCCGTTATATTCTGTCAATGAAGGAGAATACTCAATATTGTTTTTTGTACTGGGATATTCCAGGCTGAGGTTGTTTTTGTAAAGAAACAGACCCGGTTGTAGCAGCCTAACATTTACCAACTTACTTGATTCTTGAATATGGTAAATGGGTTTTACTTCTCTACCTTTAAGGTAGTTTAAGGTTGTCCGTGTTTTAGTTTTTCCTCTGTGTGTTTAGTATTTCCTGTCCTTAGTTCCTGTCAGCACTCTTATTTTGGTTCAGCTTCCTGTTTGTCTCTGAGTGCTTTGTTTCCCCTCAGCTGCGGCTGATTGGCCCCTGACCACACCTGGTGTCAATCAGCCTGGACCTATTTTGTACCTGTTTTGTCTTCCAGTCAGTGCTGGATAATTGATTAGTCGATGTCACTTCTTGTCGCTCTTGTCGTTGCTAGCCGTCGTGTCGTATCCGGTCTTGTCAATTATTATTTGTTAGCTTTCTTTTTTTAGCTTCCTGTCTTTTGTTCCCTGCTTCCAAGTTTGTTTTCATATTGCATGTACGACTTCTGTGTCCTGCTCAATATCTACTAGCTTCTACGCTATTTATTTTTGTCTTTGCTAGCTTCCATGCTAAGCTCTGTTTATTTTCTAGTTCCCATGCTAGCTCTTTTTGTTTGTTATCCGCCCACGTGCGCGTTTTTTTGTTGTAACCCTTTGGTTTGTTCTGGTTGTAGTATTTTGTACCTGCTTTGTCTTCCAGTCAGTGCTGGATAATTGATTAGTCGATGTCACTTCTTGTCGCTCTTGTCGTTGCTACCCGTCGTGTCGTATCCGGTCTTGTCAATTATTATTTGTTAGCTTTCTTTTTTTAGCTTCCTGTCTTTTGTTCCCTGCTTCCAAGTTTGTTTTCATATTGCATGTACGACTTCTGTGTCCTGCTCAATATCTACTAGCTTCTACGCTATTTATTTTTGTCTTTGCTAGCTTCCATGCTAAGCTCTGTTTATTTTCTAGTTCCCATGCTAGCTCTTTTTGTTTGTTATCCGCCCACGTGCGCGTTTTTTTGTTGTACCCCTTTGGTTTGTTCTCGTTGTAGTATTTTTTATTAAATCATGTTTTCTCATTCCATGCCTGCCTCCATCTCTGCATCTTTGGGTTCGTCACAAACTAACTTTGACATTGACTCTAGTTCCCATTGAAATCGATGGGACGTTCTTCAAAGTTCCCGGAGACACTTCATGTGTTACATAAGGCTTTTACGTTTCTGCGACTCCAGACGGATTCTGTTTTTTTGTATTTTTGGTCCAATGTGGCTCTTTCAACATGCAAAAGTCTTGTGGCGATTGCTTGGCGTGGTGATGCCGGTTTGTTCTCTCTTGATGCAGTCGGGCTCGGAAACAGCGTGAAGGTAAGAAACAATGATTTGTTTTAAAATATAAATCAGACTAAGAAAAAGAAAAACTTTCTCTAAGCACACAAGGCGAACCAAAAGAGCTAGCATGTGAGCTACAGAAATAAGAAGACGACTTAGCGTGGAAGCTAGCTGGCAGCGAACAGGAATACAGGATCGGGAATCAAGGTCGTCACTGTTGTGCAAACACAAACTAGGAAGCAATGCTGAATCAACGGAAAAGGCAGGCTTAAATAAGGGTAGCAATCAGAAAACACTGCCGCCGCCCGGAGCCGTCGCCTTTTCTTTTCTCTTTTTTTTAGAAAGATAGATAGGTAGTGCTTTATTGATTCCTTCAGGAGAGTTCCTTCAGGAAAATTAAAATACAAAGTTTTAGTGCGTCACTCTAACTTTCCTCATCCACAAATCTTTCATCCTCGCTCAAATTAATGGGGGAATCGTCGCTTTCTCGGTCCGAATCGCTCTGGCTGCTGGTGGCCATGATTGTAAACAATGTTCAGATGTGAGGAGCTCCACAACCCGTGACGTCACGCGCACATCGTCTGCTACTTCCGGTACAGGCAAGGCTTTTTTATTAGCGACCAAAAGTTGCAAATTTTATCGTGGATGTTCTCTACTAAATCCTTTCAGCAAAAATATGGCAATATGTCGAAATGATGAAGTATGACACATAGAATGGACCTGCTATCCCCGTTTGAATAAGAACATCTCATTTCAGTAGGACTTTAAGACCATAATATATACAGCATTGTCCACAGATTTAAGTCAGGACTTGAGAAGGCCATTCTAAAACCTTCATTCCATTCCTTTACCACTTTTGAGGTGTGTTTGGGGTCATTGTCCTGTTGGAACACCCAACTGTGCCCAAGACCCAACCTCCGGACTGATGACTTTAGCTTGTCCTGAACAATTTGGAGCTAATCCTCCTTTTCATTGTCCCATCTAAAGCAGCAGTTCCATTGGCAGCAAAACAGGCCCAGAGCATAATACTACCACCACCATGCTTGACGGTAGGCATGGTGTCCCTGGGATTTAAGACCTCACCTTTTCTACTGCAAACATCTATCCGTCCATCCATTTTCTATCACTTTGTCCCTTTTGGGACAAAGCGGTAGGCTGGGTACACCCTGGACAAGTTGCCACCTCATCGCAGTCCTCCAAACATTTTGTTGGGTATTGTGGCCAATTCTGACATGGACTCTTTTCTTCAGCATTGTCCACACCTTTAAGTTTGGACCCTGGGAAGACCATTCCAAACCCTTCATTCTAGCCTGATTTAGCCATTCCGTTACCACTTTTGAGGTGTTTTTGAGGTCATTGTCCTGTTGGAACACCCAACTGTGCCCAAGACCCAACCTCCGGCCTGATGATTTTAGCTTGTCCTGAACAATTTGGAGCTAATCCTCCATTTACTCTCTGTAACGCAGCGGTTCCATTGGCAGCAAAACAGGCCCAGAGCATAATACTACCACCACCATGCTTGACGGTAGGGATGGTGTCCCTGGGATTTAAGACCTCACCTTTTCTACTGCAAACATCTATCCGTCCATCCATTTTTTATCACTTTGTCCCTTTGGGGTTGGGGGTGGGGTCCCTGGAGCCTATCTCAGCTGTATTCGAGCAGGAGGCTGGGTACACCCTGGACAAGTCGCCACCTCATAGCAGTCGTCCAAACATTTTATTGGGTATTGTGGCCAATTCTGACATGGACTCTTTTCTTCAGCATTGTCCACAGATTTAAGTCAGGACTTGGGAAGGCCATTCTAAAACCTTCATTCCATTCCTTTACCACTTTTGAGGTGTGTTTGGGGTCATTGTCCTGTTGGAACACCCAACTGCGCCCAAGACCCAACCTCCGGGCTGATGGTTTTAGCTTGTCCTGAACAATTTGGAGCTAATCCTCCATTTACTCTCTGTAAAGCAGCAGTTCCATTGGCAGCAAAACAGGCCCAGAGCATAATACTACCACCACCATGCTTGACGGTAGGCTTGGTGTCCCTGGGATTTAAGACCTCACCTTTTCTACTGCAAACATCCATCCGTCCATCCATTTTCTATCACTTTGTCCCTTTGGGGTTTGGGGGTGGGGTCCCTGGAGCCTATGTCAGCTGTATTTGGGTACACCCTGGACAAGTCGCCACCTCATAGCAGTCCTCCAAACATTTTGTTGGGTATTGTGGCCAATTCTGACATGGACTATTTTCTTCAGCATTGTCCACAGATTTAAGTCAGGACTTGGGAAGGCAATTCTAAAACCTTCATTCTAGCCTGATTTAGCCATTCCTTTACCACTTTGGAGGTGTGTTTGGGGTCATTGTCCTGTTGGAACACCCAACTGTGCCCAAGACCCAACCTCCGGACTGATGGTTTTAGCTCGTCCTGAACAATTTGGAGCTAATCCTCCATTTACTCTCTGTAAAGCAGCAGTTCCATTGGCAGCAAAACAGGCCCAGAGCATAATACTACCACCACCATGCTTGACGGTAGGCATGGTGTTCCTGGGATCAAAGTAACAATAGCGCAGTGATGCTTTGGGCGGGTTTTTGGCCTGGTGTCATCTATACGGTCAAAAGTGGACATAGACTTGTAGCTGTCTTGAGTTTCCAATACAGGCCCAGAGCATAATACTACCACCATGCTTGGTGGTAGGCTTGGTGTTCCTGGGATTAAAGGCCTCACCTTTTCTCCTCCAAACATATTGCTGGGTATTGTGGCCAAACAGCTCCATTTGTGTTCCATCTGACACCACAAGGACAAAGATAAGACCTTCTAGAACAGGGGTCGGGAACCTTTTTGGCTGAGAGAGCCATGAAAGCCAAATATTTCAAAATATATTTCCGTGAGAGCCATATAATATTTTTTAACTAAATGCGTGCATTTTTAAGTAAGACCAACATTTTTTGTGTATAAGAAGTCTTTTATTCTTTTTAATAACATTGTTATTCTGAAGCTAACCAATAATAAATCAAATGTCATGTCTGTTGATCATGTTTTTGTTTGGCCATGTGCTGTTTGTCCTTTGGACTCTTTGAGTTCCTGTTTTTTTTCCACTCCCTTGTCTGGTTTTCTCGGTTACTCATTTTGTCCACCTATCTCTGGTGGACAAAATGCCTGCTCACCTGCTTCCCGAGCACTAACCAGAGGCAGTATTTAAGCTTGTCTTTGCCAGTCAGTCGCCCTGTGCTGACTTGTTTCATGCCTTGCCATAGTTTCGTGCTTCATGCCATGCCAAGTAAGTTTTGTTTAATTTATTTTCATAGTCTGTTTATGCGTTAGCTTTGTTCTTTAGCCTCCACTGTGAGCTATTTTTGTTTGTATATTTTTTTTTTGTTAAAATTAAATCATGTTTTTACCTAAAAGCCATGTCCCGAGTGGTCCGTCTGCCTTCCTGGATGAAGGACCCTGCAGCAAGCTGCGACCCCCCCCATCGTGACATACAATACTTCTTACCATTAATGCGTCTTCTTGAACAGGTGCGGTAGAAAACGGATGGATGGATTTAAATGCATGAGAATGTTTTATATTTTACCACGTTATTTTTAGCTCTGTGTTTACCAGCGAAATTATTCATAATTATCGCGTTAAGCAATGTCAGCTCAGATTTATCCGAGAGCCAGATGCAGTCATCAAAAGAGCCACATCTGGCTCTAGAGCCATAGGTTCCCTACCCCTGGTCTAGAGCCATAGGTTCCCTACCCCTGGTATAGAGCCATAGGTTCCCTACCCCTGGTATAGAGCCATAGGTTCCCTACCCCTGGTCTAGAGCCATAGGTTCCCTACCCCTGGTCTAGAGCCATAGGTTCCCTACCCCTGGTCTAGAGCCATAGGTTCCCTACCCCTGGTCTAGAGCCATAGGTTCCCTACCCCTGGTCTAAAGCCATAGGTTCCTACCCCTGGTCTAGAGCCATAGGTTCCCTACCCCTGGTCTAGAGCCATAGGTTCCCTACCCCTGGTCTAGAGCCATAGGTTCCCTACCCCTGGTCTAGAGCCATAGGTTCCCTACCCCTGGTCTAGAGCCATAGGTTCCCTACCCCTGGTCTAAAGCCATAGGTTCCCTACCCCTGGTCTAAAGCCATAGGTTCCCTACCCCTGGTCTAGAGCCATAGGTTCCCTACCCCTGGTCTAGAGCCATAGGTTCCCTACCCCTGGTCTAGGGCCATAGGTTCCCTACCCCCTGGTCTAGAGCCATAGGTTCCCTACCCCTGGTCTAAAGCCATAGGTTCCCTACCCCTGGTCTAGAGCCATAGGTTCCCTACCCCTGGTCTAGGGCCATAGGTTCCCTACCCCTGGTCTAGAGCCATAGGTTCCCTACCCCTGGTCTAGAGCCATAGGTTCCCTACCCCTGGTCTAGAGCCATAGGTTCCCTACCCCTGGTCTAGAGCCATAGGTTCCCTACCCCTGGTCTAGAGCCATAGGTTTCCTACCCCTGGTCTAGAGCCATAGGTTCCCTACCCCTGGTCTAGAGCCATAGGTTCCCTACCCCTGGTCTAGAGCCATAGGTTCCCTACCCCTGGTCTAGAGCCATAGGTTCCCTAGCCCTGTTCTGGAGGAAAGTTCTGTGGTCCGCTGAAGAAACAAGTCCATGCCAACACGTTTAGATGAACTGCAACACATTTTGTCAAGACGGGTGGTCAAAAATTCAAGCAGAAGCTTGCCAGCAGCTTGTGGATGACTACCAAAAGCACCTTTTTGCAGGTAAACTTGCCAAGGGACATGGAAGCAAATATTAACTTTGCTGTATGTATACTTTTGACCCAGTCACATTTACAGTAGAGACATAAAAGAAGCAAAACTCATGAATGTTTTTCGTCACCAACAAGTATGTTCTCCAATCCCTAAAAAATAAGAGTTGTAGAAATGACTGGAAACTGAAAACAGCCCTGACATGATGTTCTTAAGTGTACGTATACTTTTGAGCAGGTTCCTGGCACTGACGCAGGTGTGTCCTCCCACTTAATGAAACGTTATCAGCAAGTCCCGCACCTGCATGCAACTTGAACCTGTCCGTGTCACAGATACCTGGTCCATGCAGGTGGGAACAACACAACCTGTGTCACGTACATGAGGGGGCGGGGCTTGTTTGCTGAGGTCAGCTGACTAACTCTCTAAAGCAGGGGTGCCCTAAGTGCGGCCCGCAGCTAAATGTTTCCCGGCCCCCCCAAACATTCTGGAAATGCTATTGCAAAAATAAAAAAAGAACATTAAAAACATTGGAATGAGGTGAAACATAACGAGAAAAAGTTGCAATGTTGACACAAAGCTGCCATGCAGGCTGTTTTTTTTTCTTCTTTTTTCCGGGGCGGTTTAGCTCGGTTGGTAGAGTGGCTGTGCCAGCAACTTGTGGGTTGCAGGTTTGATTCCCGCTTCCGCCATCCTAGTCACTGCCGTTGTGTCCTTGGGCAAGACACTTTACCCACCTGCTCCCAGTGCCACCCACACTGCTTTAAATGTAACTTAGATATTGGGTTTCACGATGTAAAGCGCTTTGAATCACTAGAGAAAAGCGCTATATAAATATAATTCACTCACACTCACTTAATTTAAGTGTTGAAAGTTTAAAAAAAAAAAAACTAATAAAAATGTATCACTTTCTGAGTGGGGCACCTTTTGGACTCAAAATATACTTAGTGGTATTTTATTGATCTTTTGTGAAGAGAATTATATTTATATAGCGCTCTTTCTCTAGTGACTCAAAGCGCTTTACATAGTGAAACCCAATATCTAAGTAACATTTAAAGCAGTGTGGGTGGCACTGGGAGCAGGTGGGTAAAGTGTCTTGCCCAAGGACACAACAGCAGTGACTAGGATGGCGGAAGTAGGAATCGAACCTGCAACCCACAAGTTGCTGGCACGGCCACTCTACCAACCGAGCTAAACCGCCCCGTGGTTTAGCTGTGATTGCTCAAAAATAATGAAGAATTCAAATCAATGATGTCGTGCATTATTGATCTTTTAGGGTTCTAATTACTAAATGCTGCATATTTCAGTTTTACTATGAAAAACAAAGTTGTTTTTGACAGAAATGCCATAAAACCTTTATCTTTTATTTTTTTTAAGTTGATAAAGAGATTCACTGTAAGCGTTAAATAAAAAATAATGACATTTTAATAACTGAGACCCTTTATGGTCCCCGGGACCCCTAAAGGTAAAATACATTTTAAATAAATAAATAAAAAATAATGGCATTTTAATAACTGAGACCCTTAAAGGTAAAATACATTTTAAATAAATAGATAAATAAATAAAAAATAATGAAATTTTAAAAACTGAGACCCTTTATGGTCCCCGGGACCCCTAAAGGTAAAATACATTTTAAATAAATAAATAAAAAATAATGACATTTTAATAACTGAGACCTTTAAAGGTAAAATACATTTTAAATAAATAAATAAATAAAAAATAACAACATTTTAATAACTGAGACCCTTTATGGTCCCCGGGACCCCTAAAGGTAAAATACATTTTAAATAAATAAATAAATAAAAAATAATGACATTTTAAAACTGAGACCCTTTATGGTCCCCGGGACCCTTAAAGGTAAAATACATTTTAAATAAATAAATAAATAAAAAATAACAACATTTTAATAACTGAGACCCTTTATGGTCCCCGGGACCCCTAAAGGTAAAATACATTTTAAATAAATAAAAAATAATGAGATTTTAATAACTGAGACCCTTTATGGTCCCCGGGACCCCTAAAGGTAAAATACATTTTAAATAAATAAATGAATAAAAAATAATGACATTTTAATAACTGAGACCCTTTATGGTCCCCGGGACCCCTAAAGGTAAAATACATTTTAAATAAATAAAAAATAATGAGATTTTAATAACTGAGACCTTTAAAGGTAAAATACATTTTAAATAAATAAATAAATAAAAAAATAACAACATTTTAATAACTGAGACCCTTTATGGTCCCCGGGACCCCTAAAGGTAAAATACATTTTAAATAAATAAATAAATAAAAAATAATGACATTTTAAAACTGAGACCCTTTATGGTCCCCGGGACCCCTAAAGGTAAAATACATTTTAAATAAATAAATAAATAAAAAATAATGACATTTTAATAACTGAGACCCTTTATGGTCTCCGGGACCCCTAAAGGTAAAATACATTTTAAATAAATAAATAAATAAAAAATAATGAGATTTTAATAACTGAGACCCTTTATGGTCCCCGGGACCCCTAAAGGTAAAATACATTTTAAACAAATAAATAAAAAGTAATGAGATTTTAATAACTGAGACCCTTTATGGTCCCCGGGACCCCTAAAGGTAAAATACATTTTAAATAAATAAATAAAAAATAATGACATTTTAATAAGTGAGACCCTTTATGTTCCCCGGCACCCCTAAAGGTAAAATACATTTTAAACAAATAAATAAAAAGTAATGAGATTTTAATAACTGAGACCCTTTATGGTCCCCGGGACCCCTAAAGGTAAAATACATTTTAAATAAATAAATAAAAAATAATGACATTTTAATAACTGAGACCCTTAAAGGTAAAATACATTTTAAATAAATAAAGAAATAAAAAATAACAACATTTTAATAACTGAGACCCTTTATGGTCCCCGGGACCCCTAAAGGTAAAATACATTTTAAATAAATAAATAAAAAATAATGACATTTTAATAACTGAGACCCTTAAAGGTAAAATACATTTTAAATAAATAGATAAATAAATAAAAAATAATGGCATTTTAAAAACTGAGACCCTTTATGATCCCCGGCACCCCTAAAGGTGAAATACATTTTAAATAAATAAATAAATAAAAAATAATGAAATTTTAATAACTGAGACCCTTTATGGTCTCCGGGACCCCTAAAGGTAAAATACATTTTAAATAAATAAATAAAAAATAATGACATTTTAATAACTGAGACCCTTAAAGGTAAAATACATTTTAAATAAATAAATAAAAAATAACAACATTTTAATAACTGAGACCCTTTATGGTCCTCGGGACCCTTAAAGGTAAAATACATTTTAAATAAATAAATAAAAAATAATGACATCTTAATAACTGAGACCCTTTATGGTCTCCGGGACCCCTAAAGGTAAAATACATTTTAAATAAATAAATAAAAAATAATGACATTTTAATAACTGAGACCCTTTATGGTCCCCGGGACCCCTAAAGGTAAAATACATTTTAAATAAATAAATAAAAAATAATGACATCTTAATAACTGAGACCCTTTATGGTCTCCGGGACCCCTAAAGGTAAAATACATTTTAAATAAATAAATAAAAAATAATGACATTTTAATAACTGAGACCCTTTATGGTCCCCGGGACCCCTAAAGGTAAAATACATTTTAAAAATCCATATATTTTGTTCTGGTTTGAAAATGAAAAATATCAAAAGGCTTCAGCATGTTTTAATTTTCCATGTGCGGCCCTCAGTGGAAAAAGTTAGGACACCCTCCGCTCTAAGGTCACCACATGACCTTCAATAATGTCCCCGCTCGGTGTTTTTCTGCCGGGATCGCCTCAAACCTGCAGATTGTTTCCCAAGGCTTGATCTGGTCCCAGGTTGACCGAGTGTGACTTTCTTGTTCATTGCACGGCTGATACGGAGACTCTGAAAGGGAAGTTTTGTCACCAAGAGTCTGAGCCTCCCTGGCAAAGAATGTTTCTGGCATCGGGCGAAGGTTAATGATTAGCACTCGTCCAACACTCATGTTGCACTCTCATGGAAGGAGAGAGAGAGGGCAGGTTTGCTACTAAACACCCAGGACTTGCTTTTATGCTGACTATTCCGATACCGACCATCCATAGGTGAGATAAGCCGATACCAGTACCGATAATCACTGGTCATTTATTTATGTACTTGTGTTGATTGCTTTTAACAATTATTTATTTTTTTACATACAATTGTCTGAGCAAAACAAAGTATATGATAACTAAACAAAAGCAAAACAATACAAACCCCGTTTCCATATGAAATTGTGTTAGATGTAAATATAAACAGAATAAAAGGATTTGCGAATCCTTTTCAAGCCATATTCAGTTGAATATGCTACAAAGACAACATATTTCATGTTCAAACTCATAAAAAATCATTAACTTTAGAATTTGATGCCAGCAAAACGTGACAAGGAAGTTGGGAAAGGTGGCAATAAATACGGATAAAGTTGAGGAATGCTCATCAAACACTTATTTGGAACATCCCACAGGTGTGCAGGCTAATTGGGAACAGGTGGGTGCCATGATTGGATATAAAAACAGCTTCCCCAAAAAATGCTGAGTCTTTCACAAGAAAGGATGGGGCGAGGTACACCCCTTTGTCCACAACTGCGTGAGCAAATAGTCAAACAGTTTAAGAACAACCTTTCTCAAAGTGACATTGCAAGAAATTGAGGGATTTCAACATCTACGCTCCATAATATCATCAAAAGGTTCAGAGAATCTGGACAAATCACTCCACGTAAGCGGCATGGCCGGAAACCAACATTGAATGACCGTGACCTTCCATCCCTCAGAAGGCACTGTATCAAAAACCGACATCAATCTCTAAAGGATATCACCACATGGGCTCAGGAATACATCAGAAAACCACTGTTACTAAATACAGTTGGTCGCTACATCTGTAAGTGCAAGTTAAAGCTCTACTATGCAAAGCGAAAGCCATTTATCAACAACATCCAGAAACCCCGCCGGCTTCTCTGGGCCCGAGATCATCTAAGATGGACTGATGCAAAGTGGAAAAGTGTTCCGAGGTCTGACGAGTCCACATTTCAAATTGTTTTTGGAAATATTCCACATTGTGTCATCCGGACCAAAGGGGAAGTGAACCATCCAGACTGTTATCGACGCAAAGTGTAAAAGCCAGCATGTGTGATGGTATGGGGGTGCATTAGTGCCCAAGGCATGGGTAACTTACACATCTGTGAAGGCACCATTAATGCTGAAATGTACATACAGCTTTTGGAACAACATATGCTGCCATCTAAGCGCCGTCTTTTTCATGGACGCCCCTGCTTATTTCAGCAAGACAATGCCAAGCGTAGCTTTGTAGTAAAAGAGTTTGGGTACTTTCCTGGCCCGCCTGCAGTCCAGACCTGTCTCCCATGGAAAATGTGTGGCACATTATGAAGCGTAAAATAGGACAGCGGAGACCCCGGACTGTTGAAGGACTGAAGCTCTACATAAAACAAGAATGGGAAAGAATTCCACTTTCAAAGCTTCAACAATTAGTTTCCTCAGTTCCCAAACGTTTATTGAGTGTTGTTAAAAGAAAAGGTGATGTAACACAGTGGTGAACATGCCCTTTCCCAACTACTTTGGCACGTGTTGCAGCCATGAAATTCTAAGTTAATTATTATTTGCAAAAACATAAAGTTTATGAGTTTGAACATCAAATATGTTGTCTTTGTAGCATATTCAACTGAATATGGCTTGAAAAGGATTTGCAAATCATTGTATTCTGTTTATATTTGCCCTCCAAATTCTGTCATGTCCATGGAATTATACTCTTAGTTTGTAAACATTAACAAAAGAACAACATGTGACTTCTGACATCACATAGACCAAGATAAGACCTTCTGGGTCTTGGGCACAGTTGGGTGTTCCAACAGGACAATGACCCCAAACACACCTCAAAAGTGGTAAAGGAATGGCTAAATCAGGCTAGAATGAAGGTTTTGCTTCAATTGTTGACCACTCCTCTTGACAAAATGTGTTGCAGTTCATCTAAAAGTGTTGGCATGGACTTGTTTCTTCAGCAGACCACAGAACTTTCCTCCAGAAGGTCTTATCTTTGTCCATGTGGCGTCAGATGAAACAAAAAGTGAGCTGTTTGGCCACAATACTCAGCAATATGTTTGGAGGAGAATAGGTGAGGCCTTTAATCCCAGGAACACCATCCCTACCGTCAAGCATGGTGGTGGTAGTATTATGCTCTGGGCCTGTTTTGCTGCCAATGGAACTGCTGCTTTACAGAGAGTAAATGGAGGATTAGCTCCAAATTGTTCAGGACAATCTAAAGTCATCAGCCCGGAGGTTGGGTCTTGGGTGCAGTTGTGTGTTCCAACAGGACAATGACCCCAAACACACCCCAAAAGTGGTAAAGGAATGGAATGAAGGTTTTAGAATGGCCTTCCCAAGTCCTGACTTAAATCTGTGGACAATGCTGAAGAAAAGAGTCCATGTCAGAATTGGCCACAATACCCAACAAAATGTTTGGAGGACTGCGATGAGGTGGCGACTTGTCCAGGGTGTACCCAAATACAGCTGACATAGGCTCCAGGGACCCCACCCCCAAACCCAAAAGGGACAAAGTGATAGAAAATGTATGGACGGATGGATGTTTGGAGTAGAAAAGGTGAGGCCTTAAATCCCAGGGACACCATGCCTACCGTCAAGCATGGTGGTGGTAGTATTATGCTCTGGGCCTGTTTTGCTGCCAATGGAACTGCTGCTTTACAGAGAGTAAATGGAGGATTAGCTCCAAATTGTTCAGGACAAGCTAAAGTCATCAGTCCGGAGGTTGGGTCTTGGGTGCAGTTGGGTGTTCCAACAGGACAATGACCCCAAAAACATCCAAAAGGTGGTAAAGGAATGGCTAAATCAGGCTAGAATTAAGTTTTTTTCCCCCTAGAGCAGGGAGGTTGCCCACATATGCGGTCCTCTCCAAGGTTTCTCATAGTCATTCACATCTACGTCCCACTGGGGTGAGTTTTTCCTTGCCCTTATTTGGGCTCTGTACCGTGGATGTCGTCGTGGCTTGTGCAGCCCTTTGAGACACTTGTGATTTAGGGCCGTATAAGTAAACATTGATTGATGGTTTTAGAATGGCCTTCCCAAAGTCCTGACTTAAACGTGTGGACAATGCTGAAGAAACAAGTCCATGTCAGAAAAGCAACACGTTTAGCTGAACCGCACCCATTTTGTCAAGAGGAGTGGTCAAAAATTCAAGCAGAACCTTCATTCTAGCCTGATTTAGCCATTCCGTAACCACTTTTGAGGTGTGTTTGGGGTCATTGTCCTGTTGGAACACCCAACTGGACCCAAGACCCAACCTCCGGCCTGATGGTTTGATCTTGTCCTGAACAATTTGGAGGTCATTGTCCCATTTACTCTCTGAAAAGCAGCAATTCCATTGGCAGCAAAACAGGTCCAAAGCATAATACTACCACCACCATGCTTGACGGTAGGCATGGTGCTCCTGGGATTAAGGGAACACATTTCTGGGTATTGTGGCCCAATTTTGGTTCCATCTGACCTCTGAACTTTCCTTCAGAAGATATTATCTCTGTCTATGGGAATTTTTGACCGCTCCTCTTGACAAAATTGTTGCAGTTCAGCTAAATGTGTTGGTTTTCCGACATTAACTTGTTTCTTCGGCATTGTCCACACATTTAAGTCAGGACATGGGAAGGCCATTCTAAACCCTCACAGTTGATTTGAGCTTGTCCTGAACAATTTGGAGGTCATTGTCCCATTTACTCTCTGAAAAGCAGCAGTTCCATTGGCAGCAAAACAGGCCCAGAGCATAATACTACCACCACCATGCTTGACGGTAGGAATGGTGCTCCTGGGATTAAGCGAACCCATTTCTGGGTATTGTGGCCCAATTTTGGTTCCATCTGTCCACTGAACTTTCCCTCAGAAGATCTTATCTCTGTCCATGTGAATTTTTGACCACTCCTCTTGACAAAATTGTTGCAGTTCAGCTAAATGTGTTGGTTTTCCTGACATGGACTTGTTTCTTCGGCATTGTCCACACATTTAAATCAGGACATGGGAAGGCCATTCTAAACCCTCACAGTTGATTTGAGCTTGTCCTGAACAATTTGGAGGTCATTGTCCCATTTACTCTCTGAAAAGCAGCAGTTCCATTGGCAGCAAAACAGGCCCGGAGTATAATACTACCACCACCATGCTTGACGGTAGGAATGGTGCTCCTGGGATTAAGGCAACCCATTTCTGGGTATTGTGGCCCAATTTTGGTTCCACCTGACCACTGAACTTTCCTTCAGAAGATCTTATCTCTGTCCATGTGAATTTTTGACCGCTCCTCTTGACAAAATTGTTGCAGTTCAGCTAAATGTGTTGGTTTTCTGACATGGACTTGTTTCTTCGGCATTGTCCACACGTTTAAGTCAGGACATGGGAAGGCCATTCTAAACCCTCACAGTTGATTTGAGCTTGTCCTGAACAATTTGGAGGTCATTGTCCCATTTAAGAGACAGAGTTATTAGCTTCCTAGATGATTTGCCATATTTTTTTAGCATTTCCTTGTCCTCAATACCAGTCTCCAGAGTGGGTGGATCATTCTGTAGTGTCAACATTAAGACCTTCATGGGTCAATAATATAAATAAATATAATTCACTTTAATCTCTGTAAAGCAGCAGTTCCATTGGCAGCAAAACAGGCCCAGAGCATAATACTACCACCACCATGCTTGACGGTAGGCATTGTGCTCCTGGGATAAAGGGGACCCATTTCTGGGTATTGTGGCCCAATTTTGGTTTCATCTGACCACAGAACTTTCCTCCAGAATGTCTTATCTTTGTCCATGTGGTGTCTGACTTAAACCCCATTGGGAACATGTGGACAATGCTGAAGAAACAAGTCCATGTCAGAAACATTTAGCTGAACTGCACCAATTTTGTGGTGAAAAATGTCAGCAGAAGCTTGTGGATGACTACCAAAAGCGCCTTATTGCAGGTAAACTTGCCAAGGGACATGTAAACAAATATTAACATTGCTGTACGTATACTTTTGACCCAGTCACATTTACAGTAGAGACATAATAAATTCATAAAAGAAGCAAACTTTATGAATGTTTTTTGTGAGCAACAAGTATGTGCTCCAATCACAAAAAAATAAGAGTTTTATAGGAAACTGAAGACAGCCTAATGTTCTTCACAAGTGTACGTACACTTTTGACCAGGACTGTACCTCCAGATATGTGTGGAATGCTGTAATCTGTCAAATCTCCCGATGATTGACAGTCCTCATGTGGCTTCACCCGTGTCTGGCAGGGTGGGGGCCAGCCCTCCTTGGCGTGTTATCGCTGTCATGCATCCATCTCGTCTCTGGGATCTCAACCCACAGAAACTCATCCAGCTTTCTTTTTGGTTTTGTTTTTCCTACTTTGCCTCTATCTCAGCCTCCATCCCATTCTTTGCGTGCGAGCTGAAGGCGGTGACGCCGTACAGACGGGGATTCTTCTGCGGGGACGCCAGCATCACGTATCCCTACGTGGAGAGGGAGGCTATCCCGGACGGCCTGCTCATCGCCGGGGGGATCGCCATCACCGGCCTCACGGTAAGGTGCAAACATCACAGACACACGTGACCAAACATGATCATGTAAGACTTTTTTATTTTGTAAATGTCAAAGTTTTTCCCCTAAATCAGTGGTTCTTTTAACCTTGTTGGAGGTACCGAACACCGCCAGGTTCATGTTTGCATTCACCGACCCTTCTTTAGTTAAAAATAAGACAAAGTTATATGTTTTTGGTAACACTTTAGTATAGGGAACATATTCTAAGCAACAAAGACTTAATTTTGTCATGATCTGTGGTCTGGATCATGTTTTTGTTATTGTTTTGTTAGTTTTTTAGTTCCTGTTTGCACTCCCCTTGTTTTGTTTGGTTACCATGACAACTTATGATTTTCACCTGCCTCTGGTGTTCGGACCGCGCACCTCTTTCCAATCAAGACCCTTATTTGAGCCTGTCTTTGCCAGTCAGTCGGCCAGGCGTCATTGCTTGTTTTCATGCGATACCAAAGTTCGTGTTGCTCGATTCATGCCGAGTCCACACAAGTCTTGTTTATTTCTTGCCGCAGTTTTGTGTTTGTTCGAAGCCATAGTTTATGTTTGTTTGTTTCATGCCACAGTTTTCAATCTATGTTTATTTATATAGCCCCAAATCACAAATGTCTCAAAGGACTGCACAAATCATTACGACTACAACATCCTCGGAAGAACCCACAAAAGGGCAAGGAAAACTCACACCCAGTGGGCAGGGAGAATTCACATCCAGTGGGACGCCAGTGACAATGCTGACTATGAGAAACCTTGGAGAGGACCTCAGATGTGGGCAACCCCTAGATGCCCGCCGTGTTTGTTCCCCGCCATAGTTTATAATTGTTTACCTCATGCCCTGCCAAGATTTATCGAGTTAATAAATATCTTCCTACCTGCAAGCCTTGTCCGGAACAGTCCGTTTGCAGCCCGGGAGAACAAACCTCGCAGTAAGCTATATAATAGACTATTTACATTACTCACATGTGAATAATGCTGTATAATAGACTGTATTTATATTATTCACATGTGAATAATGCTGTATAATAGACTGTATTTATATTACTCACATGTGAATAATGCTGTATAATAGACTGTATTTATATTATTCACATGTGAATAATGCTGTTTCATAGACTGTATTTATGTTATTCACATGTGAATAATATTATATAATAGTCTATTTACATTACTCACATGTGAATAATGCTGTATAATAGACAGTATTTATATTATTGACATGTGAATAATGCTGTATCAGACTGTATTTATATTATTCACTTGTGAATAATGCTGTATAATAGACTGTATTTATATTATTCACATGTGAATAATGCTGTATAATAGACTGTAATTATATTATTCACATGCGAATAATGCTGTATAATAGACTGTATTTATATTATTCACATGTGAATAATACTGTATAACAGACTGTATTTATGTTATTCACATGTGAATAATGCTGTATAATAGACTGTATTTATATTATTCACATGTGAATAATGCTGTATAATAGACTGTATTTATATTATTCACATGTGAATAATGCTGTATAATAGACTGTATTTATGTTATTCACATGTGAATAATACTGTATAATAGACTGTATTTATGTTATTCACATGTGAATAATACTGTATAATAGACTGTATTTATGTTATTCACATGTGAATAATGCTGTATAATAGACTGTATTTATATTATTCACATGTGAATAATACTGTATAACAGACTGTATTTATGTTATTCACATGTGAATAATGCTGTATAATAGATTGTATTTATATTATTCACATGTGAATAATGCTGTATAATAGACTGTATTTATATTATTCACATGTGAATAATGCTGTATAATAGACTGTATTTATATTATTCACATGTGAATAATGCTGTATAAGACTGTATTTATGTTATTCACATGTGAATAATATTATAAAATACACTATTTACATTACACACATGTGAATAATGCTGTATAATAGACTGTATTTATATTATTGTTTATTGTGAGTGAACTGTGGTGCTGAATTTCCCCCAGGGATCAATAAAGTATTTTCTATTCTACACAATGGAGATCCATAGGGAATTGTGTAATAAAATAATGAGACGATTACATATTATATTTCTTCTATATTCACTGTAACATGCGGCCCTCACAGAGCAGCAAAGTGGCCCTCAATGACACCCCTGACTTCACCCCTCCCTCTCTCTCTCTCCCCCCTCAGATCGCACTGGGCGAGTGTTACCGGGTGCGTTTCCGAGGCGTGCGTTCACGGGCGTTCGTGCCCAACCGCTACGTGTCGTGTTTGTACAAGGAGCTGGGCAGCTTCCTGTTCGGCTGCTGCGTGGGCCAATCGCTCACCAACATGGCCAAGCTCAGCGTGGGACGCCTGCGGCCCAACTTCCTGTCGGTGTGCAACATCACCTATGCCTCCCTGGGCTGCACGCCGGGCAGCTACGTGTCCCAGGTCACCTGCCGGCAGCCCAGCCAGAAGATGGTGGAGGAGGCCAGGTGAGGGCGTTTCATCCGAGGACAACTTTGACTTGTGCTGGAAATGTCTAACCTGCAGCTTTTATTGCAGGAAGTCCTTCTTTTCCGGCCACGCCTCCTTCGCCATGTACACCATGCTCTATCTAGCGGTAAGTCACCCCTCCTTCACCACTCTGACACACCTGCTTTATTACTCACCTTGTTTCATGTGAGTGGGGAAAGTGTGTTAGATGTAAATATAAACAGAATACAAGGATTTGCAAATCCTTTTCAAGCCATATTCAGTTGAATATGCTACAAAGACAACATATTTCATGTTCAAACTGTAAATAATCATTACTTTTAGAAATTGATGCCAGCAACACGTGACAAAGAAGTTGGGAAAGGTGGCAATAAATACTGATAAAGTTGAGGAATGCTCATCAAACACTTATTTGGAACATCCCACAGGTGTGCAGGCTAATTGGGAACAGGTGGGTGCCATGATTGGCTATAAAAACAGCTTCCTCAAAAATGCTCAGTCTTTCACAAGAAAGGATGGGGCGAGGTACACCCCTTTGTCCACAACTGTGTGAGCAAACAGTTTAAGAACAACCTTTCTCAAAGTGCAATTGCAAGAAATTGAGGGATTTCAACATCTACGCTCCATAATATCATCAAAAGGTTCAGAGAATCTGGAGAAATCACTCCACGTAAGCGGCATGGCCGGAAACCAACATTGAATGACCGTGACCTTCCATCCCTCAGACGGCACTGTATCAAAAACTGACATCAATCTCTAAAGGATATCACCACATGGGCTCATGAACACTTCAGAAAACCACTGTCACTAAATACAGTTGGTCGCTACATCTGTAAGTGCAAGTTAAAGCTCTAATATGCAAAGCGAAAGCCATTTATCAACAACATCCAGAAACGCCGCCGGCTTCTCTGGGCCCGAGATCATCTAAGATGGACTGATGCAAAGTGGAAAAGTGTTCTGTGGTCTGACGAGTCCACATTTCAAATTGTTTTTGGAAATATTCGACTTTGTGTCATCCGGACCAAAGGGGAAGCGAACCATCCAGACTGTTATCGACGCAAAGTTGAAAAGCCAGCATGTGTGATGGTATGGGGGTGCATTAGTGCCCAAGGCATGGGTAACTTACACATCTGTGAAGGCACCATTAATGCTGAAAGGTACATACAGGTTTTGGAACAACATATGCTGCCATCTAAGCGCCGTCTTTTTCATGGACGCCCCTGCTTATTTCAGCAGGACAATGCCAAGCCACATTCAGTAAGTGTTACAACAGCGTGGCTTCGTAAAAGAGTGCGGGTACTTTCCTGGCCCGCCTGCAGTCCAGACCTGTCTCCCATGGAAAATGTGTGGTGCATTATGAAGCGTAAAATACGACAGCGGAGACCCCGGACTGTTGAAGGACTGAAGCTCTACATAAAACAAGAATGGGAAAGAATTCCACTTTCAAAGCTTCAACAATTAGTTTCCTCAGTTGCCAAACGTTTATTGAGTGTTGTTAAAAGAAAAGGTGATGTAACACAGTGGTGAACATGCCCTTTCCCAACTACTTTGGCACATGTTGCAGCCATGAAATTCTAAGTTTAAGTTTATGAGTTTGAACATCAAATATGTTGTCTTTGTAGCATATTCAACTGAATATGGCTTGAAAAGGATTTGCAAATCATTGTATTCTGTTTATATTTACATCTAACACAATGTCCCAACTCATATGGAATCAGGGTTTTATATATATATATATATATATATATATATGGCTCTCACGAAAATACTTTTATAAATATTTGGCTTGTATGACTCTCTCAGCCAAAAAGGTTCCCGACCCCTGCAATAAAGCTTGGTTGCAGCTCGTATCGCTTTTCAGCTCCTTCCTCCACTGCTCGTTCCCGGTCTGCTTTTCAGCCGCTGTCGTCGTCGTCGTCGTTCTTGCGCTCTGTGTTGCCGCGGACTCTCCTCCTTCTCAGACAAGTAACACACCCACGAATACAAAAAGACATTACAAAGTCAGCAATTTCATTACAAAACAAACTAAATATCTTTTATGCACGATATCTACTTACAAATGTTTGACCGAGTTTCGTGATGAAGCTGACACTCTGGGATTTCTACCATTGCTGCTGCTTGTCTGGATCAATGTGTCCAGCACTTAAAAGGTCCGGCAGGAAACAAGGACTTTGAGCAATTGCTCAGGGCAGAACATTCATACTTTGTTGTTAAAAATCTGAGTTTTTACATTTATTTTGATTTTGTTTTAAGGGTGGAGCAAATTTGTTCAAATGATGACAAACAATAACACACATTTGTGAAGTGAATTATATTTCGGGCTCCAGTACTCTGGAATGCCCTCCCGGTAACAGTTCGAGATGCCACCTCAGTAGAAGCATTTAAGTCTCACCTTAAAACTCATTTGTATACTCTAGCCTTTAAATAGACTCCCTTTTTAGACCAGTTGATCTGCCGTTTCTTTTCTTTTTCTTCTATGTCCCACTCTCCCTTGTGGATGGGGTCCGGTCCGATCCGGTGGCCATGTACTGCTCGCCTGTGTATCGGCTGGGGACATCTCTGCGCTGCTGATCCACCTCCGCTTGGGATGGTTTCCTGCTGGCTCCGCTGTGAACAGGACTCTCGCTGCTGTGTTGGATCCGCTTTGGACTGGACTCTCGCGACTGTGTTGGATCCATTATGGATTGAACTTTCACAGTATCATGTTAGACCCGCTCGACATCCATTGCTTTCCTCCTCTCCAAGGTTCTCATAGTCATCATTGTCACCGACGTCCCACTGGGTGTGAGTTTTCCTTGCCCTTATGTGGGCCTACCGAGGATGTGGTAGTGGTTTGTGCAGCCCTTTGAGACACTAGTGATTTAGGGCTATATAAGTAAACATTGATTGATTGATTGATTGATATTTTATATAGTGCTTTTCTCTAGTGACTCAAAGCGCTTTACATAGTGAAACCCAATATCTAAGTTACATTCAAACCAGTGTGGGTGGCACTGGGAGCAGGTGGGTAAAGTGTCTTGCCCAAGGACACAACGGCAGTGACTAGGATGGCGGAAGCGGGAATCGAACCTGCATCCCTCAAGTTGCTGGCACGGCCGCTCTACCAACCGAGCTAAACCTTCCCAACCAGTGTCTCTGCTTGTGTTTAATGACAACTATTTGTTGTACACAAAACATTATGCCCGTTAGCAAAGTAAAAGACGGCGTGGCGCAGTGGGAGAGTGGCCGTGCGCAACCCGAGGGTCCCTGGTTCAATCCCCACCTAGTACCAACCTCGTCACGTCCGTTGTGTCCTTGAGCAAGACACTTCACCCTTGCTCCTGATGGCTGCTGGTTGGCGCCTTGCATGACAGCTCCCTCCATCAGTGTGTGAATGTGGAAGTAGTGTCAAAGCGCTTTGAGTACCTTGAAGGTAGAAAAGCGCTATACAAGTACAACCCATTTATTATTTATTATTTATTCTTCCTCGATCTCCCCTACTTCTCCCCTTTTATAAAGTGTCAGGAGAAATGTTAATCGTTTCCCGGTGTGTGAGCCACGCACTCATCAATCAATCAATCCATGTTTATTTATATAGCCCCGAATCACAAATGTCTCAAAGGGCTGCACAAATCATTACGACTACAACATCCTCGGAAGAACCCACAAAAGGGCAAGGAAAACTCACACCCAGTGGGCAGGGAGAATTCACATCCAGTGGGACGCCAGTGACAATGCTGACTATGAGAAACCTTGGAGAGGACCTCAGATGTGGGCAACCCCCCCCCTCTAGGGGACCGAAAGCAATGGATGTCGAGCGGGTCTAACATGATACTGTGAAAGTTCAATCCATAGTGGCTCCAAGACAGCAGTGAGAGTCCCGTCCACAGGAAACCATCTCAAGCGGATCAGCAGCGTAGAGATGTCCCCCACACCCCGCACCTGAATTCGATTGCGGCGGCGGCGGCGTCGCTCCCGGCCTGCCCCGCCTCTCCGCTCTGCCGCATTCTCCGCCTCCTTGCCGCCATCTTTGGCAGGGCTGCAGCGTGCCCTGCCCTGACATCAACCTGTGGGCTGCACCTCTCCACAGCCTCTGATTGGAGTAGAACCTCCACGTCTCTAAAATACCTCCAACATGCACGGGTTTGGTGTGATGGAGCACCCTGACCAGGATCCTCCAAAGACGTCCCACTCTCCAGCTCAGCAAGCGGCGAGACGAGGAAGGAGGAGGAGAATGTTTCCTGCAGGCAATGTGAATAGATGAAGAGGCTCCACGGACAGAGGAGGCCTTGTTGTGGGACTCATTTAGGGATGGGGGGGAGAATACGTCTGCTGAGAGATGGACAGGCTTCTTTCACCACCATTTCATTTCATCCCCCATCTTCATCTTCCTCCCCCCAGTGGGAGACAAATGACAGTTGTGTGCAGATAAAAGAACCTTGTTATTATTACCGTACTTCCCGGACCATAGGGCGCACCGAGTTGAAAGGTGCAGTGCCGATGAGCGGGTCTAGTCAGGTCTATTTTCACACCGTCACAGCACACTTCAGTCAAGGTACATCATTAAGTTCGCCCTCAACTCGGTCCTAGTCAGCCTCCAGCTGACTGTGATGATTCGTACCTGGCGATGAAACAAAGGTGGTGTACATTGACTTTCGCCGTGATCCCCCCTGCCAAAGCACTAAGAGTGGAACGGTACACAAAAATTCCGGTTCGGTACGTACCTCGGTTTAGAGGTCACGGTTCAGTTCATTTTCGGTACAGTAAGAAAACCACAACATTTACATTTTCTCGGTTATTTATTTACATCATTTGTAAACAATGGCTTCATCCTTTTAACATTGGGAACACTATAATAATTCTGCCCACGTTAAACGGCCTCAACTTGTTGCTCGGATTACATAAAATGGCAAAACTTTTCATCAGTGAGTAAAGGTGTTTTGTGCTGCTTTGCATTTTGCATTTGTTGACCAACACGCCGGACTGTAGTCAGCTGGAGGCGTGTCTTAATGAAATTAAACAATGGATGTCCGCTAACTTTTTGCAACTCAACGCCAAAAAAACGGAAATGCTGATTATCGGTCCTGCTAGACACCGACCTCTATTTAATAATACAACTCTAACATTTGACAACCAAACAATTAAACAAGGCGACACGGTAAAGAATCTGGGTATTATCTTCGACCCAACTCTCTCCTTTGAGGCACACATTAAAAGCGTTACTAAAACGGCCTTCTTTCATCTCCGTAATATCGCTAAAATTCGCTCCATTCTGTCCACTAAAGACTCTGAGATCATTATCCATGCGTTTGTTACGTCTCGTCTCGATTACTGTAACATATTATTTTCGGGTCTCCCCATGTCTAGCATTAAAAGATTACAGTTGGTACAAAATGCGGCTGCTAGACTTTTGACAAGAACAAGAAAGTTTGATCATATTACGCCTGTACTGTATATACCTTTATATACATATATACATACATATATACCTATACTGTATATACCTTTATATACATATATACATACATATATACCTGTATATACCTTTATATACATATATACATACATATATACCTATACTGTATATACCTTTATGTACATATATACATACATATATACCTGTATATACCTTTATGTACATATATACATACATATATACCTATACTGTATATACCTTTATGTACATATATACATACATATATACCTATACTGTATATACCTTTATGTACATATATACATACATATATACCTATACTGTATATACCTTTATGTACATATATACATACATATATACCTATACTGTATATACCTTTATATACATATATACATACATATATACCTATACTGTATATACCTTTATATACATACATATATACCTATACTGTATATACCTTTATATACATATATACATACATATATACCTATACTGTATATACCTTTATGTACATATATACATACATACATACCTATACTGTATATACCTTTATGTACATATATACATACATATATACCTATACTGTATATACCTTTATATACATACATATATACCTATACTGTATATACCTTTATATACATATATACATACATATATACCTATACTGTATATACCTTTATGTACATATATACATACATATATACCTATACTGTATATACCTTTATGTACATATATACATACATATATACCTATACTGTATATACCTTTATATACATATATACATACATATATACCTATATATATACCCACATTTGAGGTCCTCTCCAAGGTTTCTCATAGTCAGCATTGTCACTGGCGTCCCACTGGATGTGAATTCTCCCTGCCCACTGGGTGTGAGTTTTCCTTGCTCTTTTGTGGGTTCTTCCGAGGATGTTGTAGTCGTAATGATTTGTGCAGCCCTTTGAGACATTTGTGATTTGGGGCTATATAAATAAACATTGATTGATTGATTGATTTGAGATTTTTTTGGTTGCAGCCCTTATCCAATATATCTGCACCTTATTGATTTTTTTATCCCGCACTACCATGAGATAATCGATATTTTGTTCTTATCTCTACTGTAAAGTTAAAATTTGAATGACAATAAAAATTCAATTACTTATAGGGGAACTGCCCTTTTTTTTGCCTATCATTCAGTCTTTATGCAGAACAACCACACATTTTTCATTTGTCGATGCTTTCTAAAAAGTAAATAAATGCAGTCAAATGTCTGCTTACAATGGGCCTGTGGGAGTCGCTCTATTCTGTCTATAAGGCGCTTAAACATCCAAACGCCTCCGGCGTGGCGCGGTGGCGGAGTGGCCGTGTGCAACCCGAGGGTCCCTGGTTCAATCCCCACCTAGTACCAACCTTGTCACGTCCGTTGTGTCCTGAGCAAGACACTTATATAGTACAATAGCAATAGGAGAAACTATTCATCCATGAACACCATGGAGTTCAAGTGAAATTAAAGCTGCAAGCAGCGATGGACGGGACTGACTTTTGCTGGAAACCAACATTGAATGCCCGGGACCTTCGATCCCTCAGACAGCACTGTATCAAAAACCGACATCAACCTCTAAAGGATATCACCACATGGGCTCAGGAACACTTCAGTAAACCACTGTCCCTAAATACAGTTAGTCGCTACATCTGTAAGTGCAAGTTAAAGCTCTACTATGCAAAGCGAAAGCCATTTATCAACAACATCCAGAAACGCCGCCGGCTTCTCTGGACCTGAGATCATCTAAGATGGACTGATGCAGAGTGGAAAAGTGTTCTGTGGTCTGACGAGTCCACATTTCGAATTGTTTTTGGAAATATTGGACTTCGTGTCATCCGGACCAAAGGGGAAGCGAACCATCCAGACTGTTATCAACGCAAAGTTGAAAAGCCAGCATGTGTGATGGTATGGGGGTGCATTAGTGCCCAAGGCATGGGTAACTTACACATCTGTGAAGGCACCATTAATGCTGAAAGGTACATACAGGTTTTGGAACAACATATGCTGCCATGTAAGCGCCGTCTTTTTCATGGACGCCCCTGCTTATTTCAGCAAGACAATGCCAAGCACATGTTATAGCGGTGTGGCTTCGTAAAAAAAAGATTGAGGGTACTTTCCTGGCCCGCCTGCAGTCCAGACCTGTCTCCCATGGAAAATGTGTGGCGCATTATGAAGCGGAAAATAGGACAGCGGAGACCCCGGACTGTTGAAGGACTGAAGCTCTACATAAAACAAGAATGGGAAAGAATTCCACTTTCAAAGCTTCAACAATTAGTTTCCTCAGTTCCCAAACGTTTATTGAGTGTTGTTAAAAGAAGAGGTGATGTAACACAGTGGTGAACATGCCCTTTCCCAACTACGTTGGCACATGTTGCAGCCATGAAATTCTACGTTAATTATTATTTGCAAAAAAAAAGTAAAGTTTATGAGTTTGAAGATCAAATATGTTGTCTTTGTAGCATATTCAACTGAATATGGCTTGAAAAGGATTTGCAAATCATTGTATTCTGTTTATATTTACATCTAACACAATTTCCCAACTCATATGGAAACGGGGTTTGTACTTAGGCGTATTACGCTACTGTCTGTAATGTTGTTCATCATACTTGGAGAGCCAGTTTTCTTCTGAGGCGGTGCTCACCACTGATCTATACTCCTCTTCATCCTTACCATTGATGCATATAAAGGGTGGAGGGTGTGGAGAAGGTGTGTTTCCGGGTAGAAAATGAGAAGATTGAAGCGTCACATCCAGGTTGTTGATTCTTTCTTCTCCCACCTTGCAGTTCTACCTGCAGGCCCGCCTGTCTTGGCGAGGGGCCCGGCTGCTGCGGCCCCTGGTCCAGTTCATCCTGGTGATGATCGCCATCTACACCGGCCTCAGCCGCATCTCCGACTACCGCCACCACCCCACCGACGTCCTCACGGGCTTCCTGCAGGGCGGCCTCACCGCATACTGGGTGGTATGTTCACTGCAATCTTCTTTGGACTAGATGGAACTAACTAGATGAACCTAGTCACTCAGTCAATCACCATAGTAACTCATTATATTACCATAGTAACTCATTGCATTACCATAGTAACTATTTATATTACCATAGTATCTCATTAGATGACCATAGTAACTATTTATATTACCATAGTAACTATTTAGATTACCATAGTAATTCATTAGATTAGCATAATAACTAATTTGATTACCATAGCAACCCATTAGTTGACCATAGTAGCTAATTACATGACCATAGTAACTCATTAGATGAGCATAGTAACTAATTAGATGAGCATAGTAACTAATTAGATGAACATAATAACTAATTAGATGACCATAGTAACTCATTAAATGACCATAGTAACTAATTAATTGACCATAGTAACTAATTAGATGAGCATAGTAACTCATTAGATGACCATAGTAACTATTTATATTACCATAGTAACTCATTATATTACCATAGTAACTATTTAGATTACCATAGTAATTCATTAGATTAGCATAATAACTAATTTGATTACCATAGCAACCCATTAGTTGACCATAGTAGCTAATTACATGACCATAGTAACTCATTAGAAGAGCATAGTAACTAATTAGATGAGCATAGTAACTAATTAATTGACCATAGTAACTTGTTAGATGAGCATAGTAACTAATTAGATGAGCATAGTAACTAATTAGATGAACATAATAACTAATTAGATGACCATAGTAACTAATTAGATGAGCATAGTAACTCATTAGATGAGCATAGTAACTAATTAGTTGAACATAATAACTAATTAGATGACCATAGTAACTAATTAGATGAGCATAGTAACTAATTAGTTAACCATAGTAACTCATTAGATGATTATAGTAACTAATTAGAAGAGCATAGTAACTAATTAGATGAGCATAATAACTAATTAGATGACCATAGTAACTAATTAGATGACTATAGTAACTAATTAGTTGAACACAATAACCAATTAGATGACCATAGTAACTTATTAGATGAGCATAGTAACTAATTAGTTAACCATAGTAACTCATTAGATGAGCATAGTAACTAATTAGATGAGCATAGTAACTAATTAGATGAACATAATAACTAATTAGATGACCATAGTAACTCATTAAATGACCATAGTAACTAATTAATTGACCATAGTAACTAATTAGATGAGCATAGTAACTCATTAGATGACCATAGTAACTCATTATATTACCATAGTAACTATTTAGATTACCATAGTAACTAATTAGATGAGCATAATAACTAATTAGATGACCATAGTAACTAATTAGATGACTATAGTAACTAATTAGTTGAACATAATAACTAATTAGATGATTATAGTAACTAATTAGATGAGCATAGTAACTAATTAGTTAACCATAGTAACTCATTAGATGATTATAGTAACTAATTAGATGAGCATAGTAACTAATTAGAAGACTATAGTAACTAATTAGATGACCATAGTAACTAATTAGATGAGCATACTAACAATTAGATGAGCATAGTAACTCATTAGTTTACAACCATAATAACTAATTAGATGACTATAGAAACTAATTAGATTAATATAGTAATCAATTAGGTGACCATAGTAACTAATAAGATGAGCATACTAACAATTAGATGAGCATAGTAACTAATTAGTTTACAACCATAATAACTAATTAGATAACTATAGAAACCAATTAGATTAATATAGTAACTAATTAGATTACCATAGTAACTAATTAGTTTACAACCATAATAACTAATTAGATAACTACAGAAACCAATTAGATTAATATAGTAACTAATTAGATTACCATAGTAATCAATTAGATTACCATAGTATCTAATTGGGTTACCATAGTAACTAATTAGGTTACCATATTAACTAATTTGATTAGCATAATAACTAATTAGATTACGATCATTGTAACTAATTAGATGACTGTAGGGTGAAGTGTCTCGCTCAAGGAAAAGACGAATTGTGACAAGGTTGGTAGAAGGTGGGGATCGAACCGGGAACACTTAGGTTGCTGGCACGGCGACTCTCCCAAACTCGCGCCGCGCCGTCCCCAAATTAGCTCGTTTTGGAGCAAGTGTGGAAGAAGGCAAGATTGTTTTATAAACATCACGGTTTGATTGAATATTTCCGGGATAACTCCCGTCCCTGCTGGCGTCGGGAGCAGCGGCAGATCGACTGCGTATGATTGGTTGTGTATCTCTGCCCCCGCAGGCCTTCTACATCTCCTCCATGTTCAAGCCCGGCACCCGTCCACACCTGACCCCCACCAGCATGTCCCTGGAGAGTCCTCTGTCCAGCCAGCAGACTGTTTGTTAGCCCGGGGACTCCCAAGACCACGGACACCACCCACGTCCAAGTCTCCCCAGACCACGGACACCACACACGTCCAAGTCTCCCCAGACCACGGACACTACCCACGTCCAAGTCTCCCAAGACCACGGACACCACTCACGTCAAAGTCTCCCAAGACCACGGACACCACTCACGTCAAAGTCTCCCCAGACCACGGACACCACTCACGTCCAAGTCTCCCAAGACCACGGACAGCACCCACATCCAAGCCTCCCAAGACCACGGACACCACCCACGTCCAAGTCTCCCCAGACCACGGACACCACCCACGTCCAAGTCTCCCCAGACCACGGACACCACTCACGTCAAAGTCTCCCAAGACCACGGACACCACTCACGTCAAAGTCTCCCAAGACCACGGACAGCACCCACGTCCAAGCCTCCCAAGACCACGGACACCACTCACGTCCAAGTCTCCCCAGACCACGGACACCACTCACGTCCAAGTCTCCCAAGACCACGGACAGCACCCACATCCAAGCCTCCCAAGACCACGGACACCACCCACGTCCAAGTCTCCCCAGACCACGGACAGCACCCAAGTCCAAGTCTCCCCAGACCACGGACACCACTCACGTCAAAGTCTCCCAAGACCACGGACACCACCCACGTCCAAGTCTCCCCAGACCACGGACACCACTCACGTCCAAGCCTCCCAAGACCACGGACACCACTCACGTCCAAGTCTCCCCAGACCACGGACACCACTCACGTCCAAGTCTCCCCAGACCACGGACAGCACCCACGTCCAGGTCTCCCCAGACCACGGACAGCACCCACGTCCAAGTCTCCCCAGACCACGGACACCACCCACGTCCAGGTCTCCATGCTCGCCACCCGGAGACCTTTATGGAATTTTTTTTGTTTCCACCAGAAAGGGAATAGTTCCCAGGAGACGACGGAGTACTATCTAGCACACAATCAGTGGAAACACGAGAAGCACATTTGACCTGAAAAGTGGAAGCCGTCCAGTGATATTATATTATAGATTCTTTTTAATGAAATATGTAAAAATGTTGAAAAAAAAAAACAAAGTATATTTTCCAGATGATTATTAGATGCTGCTAATATTGATAGTTAAACACCTTTTGTTTTTGTCTGCGGTGGAGAGTCCAGTCTGCCGTCCAAGCCTGACCTTGGCTTATAAAAGCTTCCGTACAGTCCTGGTCAAAAGTGGACACACAACATGGCTGTCTTCACTTTCCACTCATTTCTACAACTTTTATTTTCTTGTCATAGACTGATTGGAGCACATACTTTGGCTAAATGTGTTGGGTTTTCTGACATGGACTTGTTTCTTCAGCATTGTCCACACGTTTACATCAGCACTGTTATGGGGTTGGAGGCAGGGAGTTGTGACGGCACAGTCCTACAAGGGGGAGGCCATACTAAAACCTTCCTTCTAGCCTGATTTAACCATTCCTTCACCACTTTTGACGTGTGTTTGGGGTCCTTGTCCTGTTGGAACACCAAACTGCGCCCAAGACCCTGACGATTTTGCTTGTCCTGAACACTTTTCCATTGTCCCATTTCCTCTCTGTAAAGCAGCAGTCCCATTGGCAGCAAAACAGGCCCAGAGCATAATACTACCACCACCATGCTTGGCGGTAGGTCTGATGTTCCTGGGATTAAAGGCCTCACCTTTTCTCCGCCAAACAGCTCCATTTTTGTGTCATCTGACCACAGAACTTTCCTCCAGAAGGTCTTATCTTTTTCCATGTGGTGTCAGATGACACAAACATGGAGCTGTTGGGCCACAATACCCAGCAATATGTTTGAAGGAGAAAAGGTGAGGTCTTTAATCCCAGGAACACCATTCCTACCGCCAAGCATGGTGGTAGTGTTATGCTCTGGGCCTGTATTGGAAACTCAAGACAGCCATGACATTTTGTTCTCTACAAGTCTATGTCCACTTTTGACCGTGTAGATGACACCAGGCCAAAATCCTGCCCAAAGCATATTGTTACTTTAATCCCAGGAACACCATTCCTACCGCCAAGCATGGTGGTGCTAGTATTATGCTCCAAGCCCATTTTAGAAAGTCAAGACAGCCATGACCTGATGTTCTCTACAAGTCTATGTCCACTTTTGACCATATCGATGACACCGGGCCACAAAACCTGCCCGATGCACCACCGCGCTAGTGACTCCGCCTCCCACCGCAATAACACCGACTAAAAAACAACAACATATACTGTCTTTTATATCTCTTTCCGTACTAACCACTGTGATGGCGTCTCAGGGGCGGAGGTTTGACTGAATTTTTTTTGTAACTCTCGCCACCCAGACGCCGACCTCTGAGCTGCACCTGGTCTGAGTCTTTAACTAGTAGCACTTCTTACCTTACGGAACCTTCCAGTTATAATCCACAGTGTCTATTTGAGCACCAGTTGGAAAGAAAAACGGACTAACCGGTGTTTATTTTGTGTCCGGTCCATCGTGTTTAGGAGCAGTCGTCCTGAAAAGAGGAAAATGCACAAAAATGTTGAAATATTATGAGAATAAAGTTGTAAGGATTCAAAAAAATATATATAAAATATACTTAAAATTTCCACAAGGGTTTTTACCAAATATTTCATGGTAATGCCTGATAAAAATATATTTAAATATAGTGTCATTATTTGATTTTAATTCAATAAAATTGCTACCATGAGACTAAAGTCGGAATAACTATCTCAATGGATTGAGAATAATTTTATAAAATTTAGCAGGAAACAATTGTAATATATATATAAAAAATAAAAAAACCCACTATATTCTATTTGTTTTTTCTTAAATCATTTATTCAGAAGCAAACACAAGTTAAGTAGAATTATCTGATAGAAATCCAAATAGAGAGGAGCTCTTCTACTCTTCTATATAAGAGTTTAGACTAATTAGGACTTAAGTCTGGTAAATAACTTTTAAACAATTTGTGTGAATATGACTTCACTTCTGAGCTTAAATGAGGAAAAAGACAAGAAAAATCCACAAAAATGTTGAAATATGAGAATAAAATTGTAAGACTTTTTTTTTAAATATAAAATATACTTAAAATTTACAGAAGGGTTTTTACCAAATATTTCATGGTAATATCTGATAAAGATATCTTTGAATATAGTGTATTTTATTTGATATTAATTCAGTAAAATTTCTACCATGAGAATAAAGACAGAATAACCATCTTAAAAGATTGAGAATACAATTTTAAATTTAGCAGGAAACAATTGTGAAATAAAAAAAAAAAACATTTTAAAATAAAAAATGTTTTGTTTTTTAGAATCATTTATTTAAAAGTGTTTTGAACACATGTTAAATAGAATTATCTGAACAATGCACGGCAGGTCTAAATAGAGAGGAGCTCCTCTAGAAAGGAGTTTAGACTAATTAGGACTTAAGTCTGGTAGATGACAACTTTTATAAAATTTTTGTGAATATTATGACTTCACTTCTGAGCTTAAATGAGGAAAAAGACAAACAAGAAAAATGCACAAAAATGTTGAAATATGAGAATAAAATTGTAAGACTTTTTTTTTTTTAATATAAAATATACTTAAAATTTACAGAAAGGTTTTTACCAAATATTTCATGGTAATACCTGATAAAAATATCTTTGAATATAGTGTCTTTATATGATATTAATTCAGTAAAATTCAGAATAAAGACAGAATAACCATCTTAAAAGATTGAGAATACAATTTTAAATTTAGCAGGAAACAATTGTGGAATAAAAAAACAAAACATTTTAAAATACATTTTCCATTTTCTATTTGTTTTTTAGAATCATTTATTTAAAAGTGTTTTGAACACATGTTAAATAGAATTATCTGAACAATGCACGGCAGGTCTAAATAGAGAGGAGCTCCTCTAGAAAGGACTTTAGACTAATTAGGACTTAAGTCTGGTAAATGACAACTTTTATACAACTTGTGTGAATATTATGACTTCACTTCTGAGCTTAAATGAGGAAAAAGACAAACAAGAAAAATGCACAAAAATGTTGAAATATGAGAATAAAATTGTAATACTTTTTTTTTTTAATATAAAATATACTTAAAATTTACAGAAGGGTTTTTACCAAATATTTCATGGTAATACCTGATAAAGATATCTTTGAATATAGTGCATTTATTTGATATTAATTCCGTAAAATTGCTACCATGAGAATAAAGACAGAATAACCATCTTAAAAGATTGAGAATACAATTTTAAATTTAGCAGGAAACAATTGTGGAATAAAAAAACAAAACATTTTAAAATACATTTTCCATTTTTTTGAATCATTTATTTAAAAGTGTTTTGAACACATGTTAAATAGAATTATCTGAACAATGCACGGCAGGTCTAAATAGAGAGGAGCTCCTCTAGAAAGGACTTTAGACTAATTAGGACTTAAGTCTGGTAAATGACAACTTTTAAACAATTTGTGTGAATATTATGACTTCACTTCTGAATTTAAATGAGGAAAAAGACAACAAAAATGCACAGAAATGTTGAAATATGAGAATAAAATTGTAAGACTTTTTTTTTTTAAATATAAAATATACTTAAAATTTACAGAAGGGTTTTTACCAAATATTTCATGGTAATACCTGATAAAAATATCTTTGAATATAGTGTCTTTATTTGATATTAATTCAGTAAAATTGCTACCATGAGAATAAAGTCAGAATAACCATTTTAAAATATTGAGAATACAATTTTAAATTTAGCAGGAAACAATTGTGGAATAAAAAAAACAAAACATTTTAAAATACATTTTTGTTTTGTTTTTTAGAATCATTTATTTAAAAGTGTTTTGAACACATGTCAAATAGAATTATCTGAACAATCCACGGCAGGTCTAAATAGAGAGGAGCTCCTCTAGAAAGGAGTTTAGACTAATTAGGACTTAAGTCTGGTAAATGACAACTTTTATACAACTTGTGTGAATATTATGACTTCACTTCTGAGCTTAAATGAGGAAAAAGACAAACAAGAAAAATGCACAAAAATGTTGAAATATGAGAATAAAATTGTAAGACTTTTTTTTTTTTAAATATAAAATATACTTAAAATTTACAGAAGGGTTTTTACCAAATATTTCATGGTAATACCTGATAAAAATATATTTGAATATAGTGTCTTTATTTGATATTAATTCAGTAAAATTGCTACCATGAGAACAAAGACAGAATAACCATCTTAAAAGATTGGGAATACAATTTTAAATTTAGCAGGAAACAATTGTGAAATAAAAAAAAAAACATTTTAAAATAAAAATGTTTTTGTTTTTTAGAATCATTTATTTAAAAGTGTTTTGAACACATGTTAAATAGAATTATCTAATCAATGCACGGCAGGTCTAAATAGAGAGGAGCTCCTCTAGAAATGACTTTAGACTAATTAGGACTTAAGTCTGGTAGATGACAACTTTTATACAATTTGTGTGAATATTATGACTTCACTTCTGAGCTTAAATGAGGAAAAAGACAAACAAGAAAAATGCACAAAAATGTTGAAATATGAGAATAAAATTGTAAGACTTTTTTTTTTTTTAATATAAAATATACTTAAAATTTACAGAAGGGTTTTTACCAAATATTTGATGGTAATACCTGATAAAAATATATTTGAATATAGTGTCTTTATTTGATATTAATTCAGTAAAATTGCTACCATGAGAATAAAGACAGAATAACCATCTTAAAAGAGTGAGAATACAATTTTAAATTTAGCAGGAAACAATTGTGGAATAAAAAAAAAAAAACATTTTAAAATACATTTTTGTTTTGTTTTTTAGAATCATTTATTTAAAAGTGTTTTGAACACATGTTAAATAGAATTATCTGAACAATGCAAGGCAGGTCTAAATAGAGAGGAGCTCCTCTAGAAAGGACTTTAGACTAATTAGGACTTAAGTCTGGTAAATGACAACTTTTAAACAATTTGTGTGAATATTATGACTTCACTTCTGAGCTTAAATGAGGAAAAAGACAAACAAGAAAAATGCACAAAAATGTTGAAATATGAGAATAAAATTGTAAGACTTTTTTTTTTTTAAATATAAAATATACTTAAAATTTACAGAAGGGTTTTTACCAAATATTTCATGGTAATACTTGATAAAAATATCTTTGAATATAGTGTGATTATTTGATATTAATTCAGTAAAATTGCTACCATGGGAATAAAGACAGAATACAATTTTAAATTTAGCAGGAAACAATTGTGATATAAAAAAAAAAACATTTTAAAATACATTTTCCATTTTTTATTTGTTTTTTAGAATAATTTATTTAAAAGTGTTTTGAACACATGTTAAATAGAATTATCTAATCAATGCACGGCAGGTCTAAATAGAGAGGAGCTCCTCTAGAAAGGACTTTAGACTAATTAGGACTTAAGTCTGGTAAATGACAACTTTTATACAACTTGTGTGAATATTATGACTTCACTTCTGAGCTTAAATGAGGAAAAAGACAAACAAGAAAAATGCACAAAAATGTTGAAATATGAGAATAAAATTGTAAGACTTTTTTTTTTTAAATATAAAATATACTTAAAATTTACAGAAAGTTTTTTACCAAATATTTCATGGTAATACCTGATAAAAAAATATATTTGAATATAGTGCATTTATTTGATATTAATTCAGTAAAATTCAGAATAAAGACAGAATAACCATCTTAAAAGATTGAGAATACAATTTTAAATTTAGCAGGAATTAATTCTGATATAAAAAACAAAAACATTTTAAAATACATTTTCCATTTTTTATTTGTTTTTTAGAATCATTTATTTAAAAGTGTTTTGAACACATATTAAATAGAATTATCTGAACAATGCACGGCAGGTTTAAATAGAGAGGAGCTCCTCTAGAAAGGACTTTAGACTAATTAGGACTTAAGTCTGGTAAATGACAACTTTTATACAACTTGTGTGAATATTATGACTTCACTTCTGAGCTTAAAAGAGGATAAAGACAAACAAGAAAAATGCACAAAAATGTTAAAATATTATGAGAATAAAGTTATATATATACTTGAAATTTACATAAGGGTTTTTACCATTTATTTCATGGTAATACCTGATAAAAATATATTTGGAATATAATGTCTTTATTTGATATTAACTCAGTAAAATTGCTACCATGAGAATAAAGACAGAATATCCATCTTAAAGGATTGAAAACACATTTTAAAATTTAGCAGGAATCAATTGCAATATTTAAAAAAAACACTTTTAAACCAACAATCCATATTAATATTTTTTTTTAAATAATTTATTCAGAAGTGAACACATGTTGAATAGAATAATCTGATTAATAAATGAACAGTGTGTTTAGAAATAGACTAATTAAGACTTTAGTTTGGTAAATGACAACTTTTATACAACTTCTGAACTTAAATGAGAATAAAGACAAACAATAAAGATGCCCAAAAATGTTGAAATATGAGAATGAAGTTGTATGTCATTTAAAAAAATATATAAATATATACTTAACATTTTTACCAAATGGTAATACCTGATAAAATATGTGAGTACTTTAAAGATTTGATATTAATTCAGTGGAATGGCTCTCATGAGAATAAAGTGAGAATAATTATCTCAATGGATTGAGAATACTTTTTTAAATTTATCAGGAAAAAACATTTTAAAATCAATGTTCTATATTTAAAAAAAATAAATAAAATGTAATCCTTTATTCAGACGTGTTTTGAACAATTGTTGAATAATGATCTGATTAATATACGGCAGTTTTTAGACATAGACTAATTACATAACAACTTTTATACAACTTGTGTGAATATTATGACTTCACTTCTGAGCGTTTTCTTCAATTGTCACCTTCTTCTCTGTTCAGATTGCCTGGTCGCCATGACGATTGCTCCAACTGAATGTAAATAGCGTTTGATCAACCACACTTTGGCCGCTGTTATTTAGTACAAATGCTGGCGTTGTCTGAGTGTGTGTCCTGCAGGTACGGAGTGTGTGTGTGTGTGTGTGTGTGTGTGTGTGTGTGTGTGTGTGTGTGTGTGTCCTAACCAGACTGAGCCATGGATTGTCAAAACTATTGTTGTTGTTGTTGTGTTCCCACGTATTGTTTATTTTGTCTGTGAACGCCCGAATGGCACAAATAACCACTGTACTCGGAAAAAAAAAACAACCAAACCAATAAAATGAATGTTGAATGTTTTCAATTTGCATCTTTTCTGACAAAAGCGGTGAAGTTGTCACCTTGTTTCATCTTCACACTGACAAACTTTCTTATTTGGGGCAAATATTAGCTCATTTGGAATTTGATGCCCGCAACATGTTTCAAAAAAGCTGGCACAAGTGGCAAAAAAGACTGAGAGAGTTGAGGAGTGCTCATCAAAGACTTATTTGGAACATGTCACAGGTGAACAGGCTGATTGGGAACAGGTGGGTGCCATTAATGGCTATGAAAGCAGCTTCCATGAAATGCTCACTCATTCACAAACAAGGACGGGGCGAAGGTCATCACTTTGTCATTAAATTAAATTTAAGAACAACATTTCTCAAGCAGCTATTGCAAGGAATTTAGGGATTTCACCATCAAAAGGTTAAGAGAATCTGGAGAAATCACTGCAGGTAAGCCATGATGTTACGCAGCTTCCATCCCTCAGGCGGTACTGCGTCAAAAAGCCACATCGGTGTGTAAAGGATATCACCACATGGGCTCAGGGACACTTGCGAAAACCACTGTCAGTAACTACAGTTGGTCGCTACATCTGTAAGTGAAAGTTAAAACTTCTATGCAAAGCCAAAGCCATTTATCAACAACACCCAGAAACGCTGCCGGCTTCGCTGGGCCCGAGATCATCTAAGATGGACTGATGCAAACTGGAAAGGTGTTCTATGGTCTGACGAGTTCACATTTCAAATTGTTTTTGAAAATATTCGACTTTGTGTCATACGGACCAAAGGGGAAGCGAACCATCCAGACTGTTATCGACGCAAAGTACAAAAGCCAGCATGTGTGATGGTATGGGGGTGCATTAGTGCCCAAGGCATGGGTAACTTACACATCTGTGAAGGCACCATTAATGCTGAAAGGTTCATACAGCTTTTGGAACAACATCTAAGCGCCGTCTTTTTCGTGGACGCCCCTGCTTATTTCAGCAAGACAATGCCAAGCCACATTCAGCACGTGTTACAACATCGTGGCTTGGTAAAAAAAGAGTGCGGGTACTTTCCTGGCCCGCCTGCAGTCCAGACCTGTCTCCCATGGAAAATGTGTGGCGCATTATGAAGTGTAAAATAGGACAGCGGAGACCCCGGACTGTTGAAGGACTGAAGCTCTACATAAAACAAGAATGGGAAAGAATTCCACTTTCAAAGCTTCAACAATTAGTTTCCTCAGTTCCCAAACGTTTATTGAGTGTTGTTAAAAGAAAAGGTGATGTAACACAGTGGTGAACATGCCCTTTCCCAACTACTTTGGCACATGTTGCAGCCATCAAATTCTAAGTTAATTATTATTTGCAAAAAAAAATAAAGTTTATGAGTTTGAACATCAAATATGTTGTCTTTGTAGCATATTCAACTGAATATGGCTTGAAAAGGATTTGCGAATCATTGTTATTTACTATTTACAGAAGGTGACAACTTCACTCCTTTTGGGGTTTTTCGTAAGAAGTGAAACAAGCGATCATTGATTGAAGTCGTTTGGAAGCTTGCACTCGGCCACTTTTCGACATTTTTTCATGGCTCGCTCTTTCTCTCCTTTTGGAGGGCGCTGGAGCGTGATGGAGCCTTTTGGGGGGGGGGGGGGGGTCATGCTACCATGGAGATGCCGGGGCCTGATAGAGATGGGGGGGGGGGGCTTTTGAGGGCATTTTCTTTCATTGGGCCCCCCCGCCCCCGCCCCCCCTCCTCCATGCTCTCAATCCCTCGCTTCGATCCACTTTCAGGCAGGAAGGAGAATAAAGGGCAGATCAGACGGGGGGGCTGGGAGACATAGGAGATGGAAAAAGGAGTCCACTAATGAAGCGAAGGCTTGGCAGAGTGGGATGTGGGGCGGGGGGGGGGGGGGCGGGGGCGGTGATGGGGGAGAATGCCATCACGCTTTGAGGCATGTTTTTGTGGGAATAACACTGTAGCTAGGCAGACATGTTTCATTCCACGCCGACGTATGACCCACTCGTCTGTGTCGCAACATGCCAAACATTGTTATGAAAGTTCCTATCCTTTACACTCCTTTTTTTTTTTTTTTTGCATTGTGATTTGGAATAATCTGCTGGCTCTTGGTGGCGAGCAAAACATACACTATAATGCCAAAAGTATTTGGCCAGGGTCAGGACTCTGTGCAAGCCAGTCAAGTTCATCCACACCAGAATCGGCTGGCTCTTGGTGGCGAGCAAAACATACACTGTAATGCCAAAAGTATTTGGCCAGGGTCAGGACTCTGTGCAAGCCAGTCAAGTTCATCCACACCAGAATCGGCTGGTTCTTGGTGGCGAGCAAAACACACACTGTAATGCCAAAAGTATTTGGACAGGGTCAGGACTCTGTGCAAGCCAGTCAAGTTCATCCACACCAGAATCGGCTGGTTCTTGGTGTCGAGCAAAACATACACTATAATGCCAAAAGTATTTGGCCAGGGTCAGGACTCTGTGCAAGCCAGTCAAGTTCATCCACACCAGAATCGGCTAGTTCTTGGTGGCGAGCAAAACATACACGATAACGCCAAAAGTATTTGGCCAGGGTCAGGACTCTGTGCAAGCCAGTCAAGTTCATCCACACCAGAATCGGCTAGTTCTTGGTGGCGAGCAAAACATACACTATAATGCCAAAAGTATTTGGCCAGGGTCAGGACTCTGTGCAAGCCAGTCAAGTTCATCCACACCAGAATCGGCTAATTCTTGGTGGCGAGCAAAACATACACTATAATGCCAAAAGTATTTGGCCAGGGTCAGGACTCTGTGCAAGCCAGTCAAGTTCATCCACACCAGAATCGGCTAGTTCTTGGTGGCGAGCAAAACATACACTGTAATGCCAAAAGTATTTGGCCAGGGTCAGGACTCTGTGCAAGCCAGTCAAGTTCATCCACACCAGAATCGGCTGGTTCTTGGTGGTGAGCAAAACATACACTATAATGCCAAAAGTATTTGGCCAGGGTCAGGACTCTGTGCAAGCCAGTCAAATTCATCCACACCAGAATCGGCTGGTTCTAGGTGGCGAGCAAAACATACACTGTAATGCCAAAAGTATTTGGCCAGGGTCAGGACTCTGTACAAGCCAGTCAAGTTCATCCACACCAGAATCGGGTGGTCCTTAGTGGCGAGCAAAACATACACTATAATGCCAAAAGTATTTGGCCAGGGTCAGGACTCTGTGCAAGCCAGTCAAGTTCATCCACACCAGAATCGGCTGGTTCTAGGTGGCGAGCAAAACATACACTGTAATGCCAAAAGTATTTGGCCAGGGTCAGGACTCTGTGCAAGCCAGTCAAGTTCATCCACACCAGAATCGGCTGGCTCTTGGTGGCGAGCAAAACATACACTATAATGCCAAAAGTATTTGGCCAGGGTCAGGACTCTGTGCAAGCCAGTCAAGTTCATCCACACCAGAATCGGCTTGTTCTTGGTGGCGAGCAAAACATACACTATAATGCCAAAAGTATTTGGCCAGGGTCAGGACTCTGTACAAGCCAGTCAAGTTCATCCAGACCAGAATCGGCTGGTTCTTGGTGGCGATCAATGCTATATTGTCAAAAGTATTTGGCCACCTGCCTTGACTCACATATGAACTTGAAGTGCCATCCCATTCCTGACCCATAGGGTTCAATATGATGTCCTTTTGCAGCTATTACAGCTTCAACTCTTCTGGGAAGGCTGTCCACAAGGTTGCCAATTGTTTTTGTAAAAAATGTTCCACCATTCTTCCAAAAGCACATTGGTGGTGCAGAAGCCTGGCTCTCGATCTCTGTTCTAAGTCATCCCCAAGGTATTTTATCTGAGTTCAGGTCAGGACTCTGTGCAGGCCAGTCAAGTTCATCCACACAGGACTCTGTCCATCCATGTCTTTATGGACCTTGCTTTGTGCACAGGTGCACAGTCAAGATGGAAGAGGAAGGGGCCCGCTCCAAACTGTTCCCACCAGGTTAAGAGCATGGAAATGTCCAAAATGTTTTGGTATCCTGGAGCATTCAAAAATGTCCTTTCACTGGAACTAAGGGGCCAAGCCCAACTGCTGAAATGTGAATGGTAAATGGGTTATACTTGTATAACGCTTTTCTACCTTCAAGGTACTCAAAGCGCTTTGACACTATTTCCACACTCACCCATTCACACACACATTCACAAGGCTGCCCTGTCCCTCAACTGTGTTCCAGGGATCTGGACTTCACAGGTGTCTTTCCACATTTGTAAGTTGACTATACTCGTCATGTGTCCTTGCTGACATCCACCTGCTTGTACGGACTGACTGGAATGAATGCATGCAGCCTTTTGTCTAAGAATATGTGGGTATAAAATAAGATATTACCTCTCCGTTCACCTAAACATTTTTTAAATTATATTTTAACCGCACGTTATTTGCATATTTTTTTAAACAACACAATGTAAATATTAGTTATACACCTTTAAAATGCAAAAAAAAAAAAATTGGCAGTATATCCAACCGGCCTCACAACTGCTGACCAGGTGTAACCAAACCAGCCCAGGACCTTCAGAATCAGAATCAGAATCGGAAATACGTTATCAATCCCGAAGAGGAAATTAAGATTTTCAGCGCAATCCCATTCAAGATCAGACAAACATTACAGGGAGACAGAACAGGATCGCTGACGGCTCTGCCAACTTCCAGCGCCCCTTACAAAAGATGTGAGAAACAGTTAAACGCTGGGGGTGGGGGCGGACGAAAAAAAAAATTCAGTATAAGCCCAGCAGGTGCACCACCATGATCATCTGAGACCAGCCACCCGGACAGCTGCTGCAACAATCGGTCCATGTCACACCCGCACACGCCAATGCATATGGTATAAATAATAATAGTGTTGCCGCCATGACCATGATGGGGAGGATCGTAACCTGGATTTTTGCTCGCAATCTAACTTGTAAAAAAACATTTGTATTTGAAACAGGCGGCACTCGAACTTTTAAGACCGCCTGTTATGTCCACATTCTTTGCTCCAACAATTTCCTAAATAAGATTTGGATTGAGCTTTGCCAAGTGTAAATAAATAAAAATAGACTCAGCAGTGGCGCAGATAAGCGTGCCGCTGCAGGCAGGTACGCTCACCTGGGAGGACACCTGTGTCCTACTTCTTCTGGCATGATGGCATCACTCCGGCATTTGGGAGCCCTGACACATTCCGTACGTTCAAGTCCGCCTGGTTTGGAGATGACTCGTGTACATTGTGACGCACCAAGGTCTTCAGACTCGTGGTCGCTGATAACCAGGAACTACCGTCTTTCCTTGAATTGCCGCCGGGGCGCTAATTAATTCAAAACCTCTTCTCACTCCGGCGCTTACCAAAGGCATGCGGTAAATTTAGGCCTGCGCTTATAAATTTGAGTTTGATGTAAAGATACCATCATGAAAAGCACATTTAATTAAAAAAAACATTATTATGGTCTTACCTTTGATCATATCACGCCTGTACTGGCTCACCTGCACTGGCTTCCTGTGCACTTAAGATGTGACTTTAAGGTTTTACTACTTACTTATAAAATACTACACGGTCTAGCTCCATCCTATCTTGCCGATTGTATTGTACCATATGTCCCGGCAAGAAATCTGCCTTCAAAAGACTCTGGCTTATTAGTGATTCCTAGAGCCCAAAAAAAGTCTGCGGGCTATAGAGCGTTTTCCGTTCGGGCTCCAGTACTCTGGAATGCCCTCCCGGTAACAGTTCGAGATGCTACCTCAGTAGAAGCATTTAAGTCTCACCTTAAAACTCATCTGTATACTCTAGCCTTTAAATAGACCTCCTTTTTAGACCAGTTGATCTGCCGCTTCTTTTTTTTCTCCTATGTCCCCCCCTCCCTTGTGGAGGGGGTCCGGTCCGATGACTATGGATGAAGTACTGGCTGTCCAGAGTCGGGACCCAGGATGGACCGCTCGCCTGTATCGGTTGGGGACATCTCTACGCTGCTGATCCGCCTCCGCTTGGGATGGTTTCCTGTGGACGGGACTCTCGCTGCTGTCTTGGATCCGCTTTGAACTGAACTCTCGCGGCTGTGTTGGAGCCACTATGGATTGAACTTTCACAGTATCATGTTAGACCCGCTCCACATCCATTGCTTTCGGTCCCCTAGAGGGGGGGGGGGGTTGCCCACATCTGAGGTCCTCTCCAAGGTTTCTCATAGTCAGCATTGTCACTGGCGTCCCACTGGATGTGAATTCTCCCTGCCCACTGGGTGTGAGTTTTCCTTGCCCTTTTGTGGGTTCTTCCGAGGATGTTGTAGTCGTAATGATTTGTGCAGCCCTTTGAGACATTTGTGATTTGGGGCTATATAAATAAACATTGATTGATTGATTACCTTTACTTATAAATGAAGTCCTTGCAAGTCCTTCTGATCAAAAGCATCGATAACTTGTTTATAGAAGTCTTCCTTATCTTTCTTCAGTTTTAAAAGTGGGAGTGGGAGGAACCCGGAGAACCCGGAGGGAACCCACGCAGTCAAGGGGAAGAACATGCAAACTACACACAGAAAGACCCCGTGCCCGGGATTGACCCCAGGACTACTCAGGACCTTCGTATTGTGAGGCAGACGCACTAACCCCTCTACCACCGTGAAGCCCGCATTAAAAAATCAATCAATCAATCAATCAATCAATGTTTATTTATATAGCCCCAAATCACAAATGTCTCAAAGGACTGCACAAATCAATATGACTACGACATCCTCGGAAGAACCCACAAAAGGGCAAGGAAAACTCACATCCAGTGGGATGCCAGTGACAATGCTGACTATGAGAAACCTTGGAGAGGACCTCAGATCCAAAAGTGTCGTACTTATTAAAGTGTTAAAAAATAAACTGTACATTTTATTTACTGTTTACTTTCAGCACAATAATCTCGAGATCAACTTCAGATATATCCGTCAATTTTAAGTTTTATTGTTGTTAATGTTTTGTTTGTTTGTTTTATGCGATTCTTAAAAAAAAAAACAGCTCAGTTTTTTATACGGCAAAACACAAAATATGCAAGATTTCCCCCCCAAAAACTATCTCAAAGTGGAATATTTATGTGATGTAATCGAAGCCTTGAATAGGTCAATAATTCAAGATGACATTGATTTTGATTCATTATTATTTTTTAAAGAAAGAAACAGCCTGCATGGCAGCTTTGTGTTATTAGAGTAAACTTTGCAACAATTTCTTCTTACATTTCACCTTTTATACCACTTTTGATGTTTTTAATTTTTTTTAATTGTATTCTTAAAATGTGTCGTGGGGCCGTTAAAAACCCCGGTGGTAAGCAATGTCAGCTAAGATTTATCCGAGAGCCAGATGCAGTCATCAAAAGAGCCACATCTGGCTCCAGAGCCATAGGTTCCCTACCCCTGTTCTAGACAACTTCCCAGTGTTTCGAAAGAAACCGCTGCAAAAAGTTTTTGGAACTGAACTGGCAGTCCACCAGTTGAAGGAGAAACTACTACTAGTTGAACAAAGGAGTAAACAAACTACATTACAAAAACCATCATTGTTGTCAAGCTTGCTCCTGACAGTTTGGTTGTGTTTTAGTTTTTCCTCTGTGTTGGTTGTATTTCCTGTCAGCGCTCTTGTTTTGGTTCTGTTTCCTGTTTTGCTGTGGCTGATTGGCACCTGACCACACCTGGTGTCAATCAGCCAGTTACTATTTAAACCTGCTTTGTGTCCACTTGGTGTTGGAGTATTGTGTCGTTGTCACCACTACCCGTTTCAGCTACTACCCGTCGTGCTACTACTTGTCCTTGTCGCTGTCGTCGTAGCGGTAAGCTGTTCCTGTTAGCTATTTGTAGTTTGCATTCTCCTAGCTCAGGGGTAGGGAACCTATGGCTCTAGAGCCAGATGTGGCTCTTTTGATGACTGCACCTGGCTCTCGGATAAATCTTAGCTGACACTGCTTAACACGATAAGTAATTAATAACAAAGGGTATAAACAAAAGGCGCTCTCAGTGGGGGGTAAAAACTTGGCTATGAAAACTAAAACTCGCTCAATGGGAGAACTATGAAACTTACAAACTATGGCATGAAAAACTTACTTGGACCGAGAAAGAGTATGGATCATCGGCATGGATAACGTAGGTGTGTAGGAGGTGATAGAGGGTGAGTAGAAGGTGATGTCGCCAGACTGCCTGCCTGGCAACTGCAGGCTTAAATGGTGATGTGGTGATTGACAACAGGTACATGCGTTCAAGTGAATCCGGTGTGTGAGTCGTGAAAACAAGTGAGCTGATTGGTAGTCATGGAAACAAAAACAAACCAGGGTGCACAAAAAACAGGAACTAATGGAGTCAAAAACAAAACGGAACATAATTACAAAGAAATGACAGGTCTTACTTAAAATTGCACGCATTTAGTTGTATTCAGTGTTTAAAAAATATTATATTATATTTTGAGATATTTGGCTTTCATGGCTCTCTCAACCAAAAAGGTTCCCGACCCCTGTCCTAGCTCCTTGTTTTGTATTTCCCTGTTAGCTGTTAGCTATTCCCAGTTTTTCTGCTCCTAGTTCCTGTTTGCTGGTTCCTGTTCCCTGCTTCCAGTTTGTTTGTTCCAGGTTCTTAGTTTGTGTTTCTTCTTTATTTTTATCTTTGTAAATTAAATTATCTTTATCTTTGGAAATTAAATAATGTTTTCCTATTCAATGCCTGCATTTTGGGGTTCGTCACCAACAAAATGTGACAATTGTAAGCCAAAAAAGGGAGGATTTAAGGGGGAGCCTTGGGGAACACCTTAGTTGTAAATCACAGTTGTTAATACCCGGAACACCATACCTACCGTCAAGTATGGTGGTGGTAGTATTATGCTCTGGGCCTGTTTTGCTGCCAATGGAACTGCTGCTTTACAGAGAGTAAATGGAGGAATGCCTCCAAATTCTTCAGGACAAGCTAAAATCATCAGTGCCATGATGGTGTCTGGATTATGTTTTTGTTATTTTCAGTTAGTTTTAAGCCTCCAGTAGTTCCTGTTTTTTGTGCACCCTTGTTTTTAGTATCCATAGCGACTTATTAGTTTCACCTGCCTCCGGTGTTCGGAACACGCACCTGCTATAATCAAGAAAACATGATTTAAGCCTGTCTTTGCCAGTCAGTCGTGCTGGCGTCATTGCTTGTTTTCACGCCATACCATAGTTCGTGTTGTTCGCTTCATGCCGTGTCCAAGTAAGTTTTGTTTGTTCCAAGCCATGGTCTATGTTGTTTGTTTCATGCCACAAGTTGTTTTGTTTGTTCCGAGCCATAGTCTATGTTGTTTGTTTCATGCCACACGTTTTTTTGTTTGTTCCGCGCCATAGTCTATGTTGTTTGTTTCATGCCACACGTTTTTTTGTTTGTTCCGCGCCATAGTCTATGTTGTTTGTTTCATGCCACAAGTTGTTTTGTTTGTTCCGAGCCATAGTCTATGTTGTTTGTTTCATGCCACACATTTTTTTTGTTTGTTCCGCGCCATAGTTGGTTTGTTTACCTCGTGCCCTGCCAAGATTTTTCGAGTTAGATTAATAAATCTAACTCAAATCTCACTATGGGCGGAATAGCTCGGTTGGTAGAGCAGCCGTGCCAGCAACTTGAGGGTTGCAGGTTTGTTTGTTCCAGGTTCTTAGTTTGTGTTTCTTCTTTATTTTTATCTTTGTAAATGAAATTATCTTTATCTTTGGAAATTAAATTATGTTTTCCTATTCAATGCCTGCATTTTGGGGTTCGTCACCAACAAAATGTGACAATTGTAAGCCAAAAAAGGGAGGATTTAAGGGGGAGCCTTGGGGAACACCTTAGTTGTAAATCACAGGTTTGGACCTCAGCGTTGTAGCAAGGTACAAAGGTCCATGCCAGGATCTGCCAATGTGTCGCCACTGGTCCAAGTTCTTCTACACAACAAGAGAACTCTCGGCTTTTTAGGAATTTTCTTTCAAAAGTATTTGCCTCCCAGGTTTTGAACAGTTGACTAGTCCTGGACTAAGCGGTCTCCCCCAGATGAAGTGATCTAGAGGTGTGTCATCTCCGTTGTATGTCAGGACAGGAACACAACTGCTGTACCCAGCGAGTCCTTAGTCCTGATAGAATTAGCAAAGTCTTTGGTATGCTCAAGTTGAGGCCTGCTCCCCTCGGCCCCCGCTCACTACTCTGCCTAATTATGTGCCGTAGTCATGCCTGAGTCTCCTGAAGGCTGACGTCATCGGCGGTGGAGGCGCTAGTCGGAGAAGGAGGCTCGCAACCGTCAGGGTCGACAGATTGTGGTCTTGGCTCTCAAGTTCGTTGTCATCGCCGCCTCTTGTTCTTTTGTGGGCGTTTACAGCCCTTAAATTGTTGCAAATGTGGTTATGTGGTGTTTGCCATACATAAAGGTACATGGCCAGTGTGTTACTTGTTCTTTTGTGGGTGTTTACAGCCCTTAAGTTGTTGCAAATGTGGTTATGTGGTGTTTGCCATACATAAAGGTACACGGCCAGTGTGTTACTTGTTCTTTTGTGGGTGTTTACAGCCCTAAAATTGTTGCAAATACGGTTATGTGGTGTTTGCCATACATAAAGGTACATGGCATGTGAGTAGTTTGTTCTTTTGTGGATGTTTACAGCCCTTAAATTGTTGCAAATGTGGTTATGTGGTGTTTGCCATACATAAAGGTACATGGACAGTGTGTTACTTATTCTTTTGTGGGTGTTTACAGCCCTTAAATTGTTGCAAATGTGGTTATGTGGTGTTTGCCATACATAAAGGTACATGGACAGTGTGTTACTTGTTCTTTTGTGGGTGTTTACAGCCCTTAAGTTGTTGCAAATGTGGTTATGTGGTGTTTGCCATACATAAAGGTACATGGCCAGTGTGTTACTTGTTCTTTTGTGGGTTTTTATAGCCCTTAAATTGTTGCAAATGCGGTTATGTGGTGTTTGCCGTACATAAAAGTACATGGCTAGTGAGTAGTTTGTTCTTTTGTGGGTGTTTACAGCCCTAAAATTGTTGCAAATGCGGTTATGTGGTGTTTGCCATACATAAAGGTACATGGCCAGTGTGTTACTTGTTCTTTTGTGGGTTTTTATAGCCCTAAAATTGTTGCAAATGCGGTTATGTGGTGTTTGCAATACATAAAGGTACATGGCCGGTGAGTAGTTTGTTCTTTTGTGGGTGTTTACAGCCCTTAAATTGTTGCAAATGTGGTTATGTGGTGTTTGCCATACATAAAGGTACATGGCCAGTGTGTTACTTGTTCTTTTGTGGGTGTTTACAGCCCTTAAATTGTTGCAAATGCGGTTATGTGGTGTTTGCCATACATAAAGGTACATGGCCAGTGTGTTACTTGTTCTTTTGTGGGTGTTTACAGCCCTTAAATTGTTGCAAATGTGGTTATGTGGTGTTTGCCATACATAAAGGTACATGGCCAGTGTGTTACTTGTTCTTTTGTGGGTGTTTACAGCCCTTAAATTGTTGCAAATGCGGTTATGTGGTGTTTGCCATACATAAAGGTACATGGCCAGTGTGTTACTTGTTCTTTTGTGGGTGTTTACAGCCCTTAAATTGTTGCAAATGTGGTTATGTGGTGTTTGCCATACACAAAGGTACATGGCCGCTGTGTAGCTTGTTCTTTTGTGGATGTTTACAGCCCTTAAATTGTTGCAAATGTGGTTATGTGGTGTTTGCCATACACAAAGGTACATGGCCGCTGTGTAGCTTGTTCTTTTGTGGGTGTTTACAGCCCTTAAATTGTTGCAAATGTGGTTATGTGGTGTTTGCCATACATAAAGGTACATGGCCAGTGAGTAGCTTGTTCTTTTGTACAACACCTAAGACCTTCAGTATATCAGTATGTGGAATTAAATGATATAATGCATTGTTGTACGCATGCATGTATCATGTTGTACACATGCATGTATCATGTTGTACACATGCATGTGTCATGTTGTATGCATGCATGTATCATGTTGTATGCATGCATATATCATGTTGTATGCATGCATGTGTCACGTTGTATGCATGCATATGTCATGTTGTATGCATGCATGTATCATGTTGTATGCATGCATGTATCATGTTGTATGCATGCATGTGTCACGTTGTATGCATGCATGTATCATGTTGTATGCATGCATGTATCATGTTGTATGCATGCATGTGTCACGTTGTATGCATGCATGTGTCATGTTGTATGCATGCATGTATCATGTTGTATGCATGCATGTGTCACGTTGTATGCATGCATATGTCATGTTGTATGCATGCATGTATCATGTTGTATGCATGCATGTATCATGTTGTATGCATGCATGTACCATGTTGTACATATCCATGTATCACGTTGTACACATGCACGTATCATGTTGTATGCATGCATGTATCATGTTGTACACATGCATGTATCATGTTGTATGCATGCATGTATCATGTTGTATGCATGCATGTATCATGTTGCATGCATGCATGTGTCACGTTGTATGCATGCATGTATCATGTTGTATGCATGCATGTGTCACGTTGTATGCATGCATGTATCATGTTGTATGCATGCATGTGTCACGTTGTATGCATGCATATGTCATGTTGTATGCATGCATGTATCATGTTGTATGCATGCATGTGTCACGTTGTATGCATGCATATGTCATGTTGTATGCATGCATGTATCATGTTGTACACATGCATGTGTCACGTTGTATGCATACATGTATCATGTTGTATGCATGCATGTACCATGTTGTACATATCCATGTATCACGTTGTACACATGCACGTATCATGTTGTATGCATGCATGTATCATGTTGTACACATGCATGTATCATGTTGTATGCATGCATGTATCATGTTGTATGCATGCATGTATCATGTTGTATGCATGCATATATCATGTTGTATGCATGCATGTGTCACGTTGTATGCATGCATGTATCATGTTGTATGCATGCATGTATCATGTTGTACGCATGCATGTATCATGTTGTACGCATGCATGTGTCATGTTGTACGCATGCATGTATCATGTTGTACACATGCATGTAACATGTTGTATGCATGCATGTATCATGTTGTATGCATGCATGTACCATGTTGTACATATCCATGTATCACGTTGTACACATGCACGTATCATGTTGTATGCATGCATGTATCATGTTGTACACATGCATGTATCATGTTGTATGCATGCATGTATCATGTTGTACACATGCATGTATCATGTTGTATGCATGCATGTATCATGTTGTATGCATGCATGTATGATATTGTATGCATGCATGTATCATGTTGTACGCATGCATGTATCATGTTGTATGCATGTATGTATCATGTTGGATGCATGCATGTATCATATTATATTCGTCCATCCATCATGTTGTATGCATGCATGTGTCATGTTGTATGCGTGCATGTATCATGTTGTATGCATGCATGTATCATGTTGTATGCATGCATGTATCATGTTGTATGCATGCTTCATGTTGTATGCGTGTATGTGGCATGTTGTATGCGTGTATGTGTCATGTTGGATACATGCATGTATCATGTTGTATGCATGCATGTATCATGTTGTATGCATGCATGTGCAATGTATCTTGATGTATGTTTCATGTTGTATGCATGCACGTGTAATGCATCATGTTGTATGCATGCATGTATCATGTTGTACGCGTGCATGTGTCATGCATGCATGTGTCATGTTGTATGCATGCATCATGTTAATGTATGCATGTGTCATGTTGTATGCATGCATGTGTCACGTTGTATGCATGCATGTGTCATGTTGTATGCATGCATGTATCATGTATGCATGCATGTATCATATTATATTCGTCCATGCATCATGTTGTACGCGTGCATGTGTCATGTTGTATGCATGCATGTGTCATGTTGTATGCATGCATGTATCATGTTGTATGCATGCATGTGTCATGTTGTATGCATGCATGTATCATGTTGTATGCATGCATGTATCATATTATATTCGTCCATGCATCATGTTGTATGCATGCATGTGTCATGTTGTATGCATGCATGTGTCATGTTGTATGCATGCATGTATCATATTATATTCGTCCATGCATCATGTTGTATGCATGCATGTATCATGTTGTATGCATGCATGTGTCATGTTGTATGCATGCATGTATCATGTTGTATGCATGGATGTATCATGTTGTATGCATGCATGTGTCATGTTGTATGCATGCATGTATCATATTATATTCGTCCATGCATCATGTTGTATGCATGCATGTATCATGTTGTATGCATGCATGTATCATGTTGTATGCATGCATGTATCATATTATATTCGTCCATGCATCATGTTGTATGCATGCATGTATCATGTTGTATGCATGCATGTGTCATGTTGTATGCATGCATGTATCATGTTGTATGCATGCATGTATCATATTATATTCGTCCATGCATCATGTTGTATGCATGCATGTATCATGTTGTATGCATGCATGTATCATGTTGTATGCATGCATGTGTCATGTTGTATGCATGCATGTGTCATGTTGTATGCATGCATGTATCATGTTGTATGCATGCATGTATCATGTTGTATGCATGAATGTATCATGTTGTATGCATGCATGTGTCATGTTGTATGCATGCATGTGTCATGTTGTATGCATGCATGTATCATGTTGTATGCATGCCTGTATCATGTTGTATGCATGCATGTATCATGTTGTATGCATGCATGTATCATATTATATTCGTCCATGCATCATGTTGTATGCATGCATGTGTCATGTTGTATGCATGCATGTATCATGTTGTATGCATGCATGTATCATATTATATTCGTCCATGCATCATGTTGTATGCATGCATGTATCATGTTGTATGCATGCATGTATCATGTTGTATGCATGCATGTGTCATGTTGTATGCATGCATGTATCATGTTGTATGCATGCATGTTTCATATTATATTCGTCCATGCATCATGTTGTATGCATGCATGTATCATGTTGTATGCATGCATGTATCATGTTGTATGCATGCATGTATCATGTTGTATGCATGCATGTGTCATGTTGTATGCATGCATGTATCATGTTGTATGCATGCATGTGTCATGTTGTATGCATGCATGTATCATGTTGTATGCATGTTCCAAATAAACACAAACTCAAACTCAAAATGTTGATGTATGGATTAAAATGATTTCAATGAATCTTAATAGGCGGGGCTTATTTGTGATGAGATTGTTTTGGGTTGGTTCAGTGTCAGGGTGATAGTTGCTGGACACACAACACTTTGTACACACATCACATCATCTTGCAGCCGTCCCCACATGACAGGCAACAATCCAAGTGTGTGTGAGTGCTGTAGGAATGACATCAGAGAAAGTATATATTCATAACAAAACAATATTTCCAAACCAATCAGAAGATTGTTTGAAGTTAGTGCAAAAGACTGACAAGCACAGCTTCCTCTCTTCCTTTGTTTGCTGTAAGGTCACGCCACAAACTACTATTTACCATTTTTGGAGGTCGCACTATTTGTCTCCACAAGATAAGACAAAGGCGCCATAATGTGTGTCTGCATGAATGTTTAGGCTGACCTGCAGCATCTCTTTGTGGGAGTTAGAGTCCTGGTCAAAAGTGTACGTACACTTGTAAAGAACATCATGTCAGCAATGTCTTGAGCTTCTAATCATTTCTACAACTTTTTTGTGATGTATTGTAGTGATTGGAGCACATACTTGTTGGTGACAAAAACATTCATGAAGTTTGCTTCTTTTATGAATTTATTATGTCTCTACTGTAAATGTGACTGGGTCAAAAGTATACATACAGCAATGTTAATATTTGCTGACATGTCCCTTGGCAAGTTTCACTGCAATAAGACACTTTTGGTAGCCATCCACAAGCTGCCGGTTGAGTTTCTGACCACTCCTCTTGACAAAATTGATGCAAATATGTTGGTTTCCACACATGGACTTGTTTCTTCAGCATTGTCCACAAGTCAGGACTGTTATCGGTTGGAGGAGGGAGTTGTGACGGCACAGTCCCACAAGGGGGCAATATTGCTCTATGTATTTATTATATATTGTGGAGTGTTTACGCCAGTCGTCCGCCATCTTGGACTGAACGGTCAGTAACTTTCACAATAAAAGTAGTTGGGGAAACGTAAAATAGATTTCGAGTGTAGAGTTTTTAAACATCCGTGTGATAGAGGACATACTTGTTGGTGACAAAAAAAACGTTCATGAAGATTGCTTCTTTTATGAATTTATTATGTCTCTACTGTAAATGTGACTGGGTCAAAAGTATACGTACAGCAATGTTAATATTTGCTTACATGTCCCTTGGCAAGTTTACCTGCAATAAGGCACTTTTGGTAGCCATCCACAAGCTGCTGGTTGAGTTTTTGACCACTCCTCTTGACAAAATTGATGCAAATATGTTGGTTTTCTGACATGGACTTGTTTCTTCAGCATTGTCCACAAGTCAGGACTGTTATGGGTTGGAGGAGGGAGTTGTGGCGGCACAGTCCCACAAGGGGGCAATATTGCTCTATGTATTTATTATATATTGTGGAGTGTTTGCGCCAGTCGTCCACCATCTTGGACTGAACGGTCAGTAACTTTCACAATAAAAGTCGTTGGGGAAACCTAAAATAGATTTCGGGTGTAGAGTTTTTAAACATCCGTGTGATAGAGGACATACTTGTTGGTGACAAAAAAAACATTCATGAAGTTTGCTTCTTTTATGACTTTATTATGTCTCTACTGTAAATGTGACTGGGTCAAAAGTATACGTACAGCAATTTTAATATTTGCTTACATGTCCCTTGGCAAGTTTACCTGCAATAAGGCGCTTTTGGTAGCCATCCACAAGCTGCTGGTTGAGTTTTTGACCACTCCTCTTGACAAAATTCATGCAAATTTGTTGGTTTTCACACATGGACTTGTTTCTTCAGCATTGTCCACAAGTCAGGACTGTTATGGGTTGGAGGAGGGAGTTGTGACGGCACAGTCCCACAAGGGGGCAATATTGCTCTATGTATTTATTATATATTGTGGAGTGTTTACGCCAGTCGTCCACCATCTTGGACTGAACGGTCAGTAACTTTCACAATAAAAGTCGTTGGGGAAACCTAAAATAGATTTCGAGTGTAGAGTTTTTAAACATCAGTGGACATATGACTTTTTTTTTCTTCATCATTGTCCACACGTTTAAGTCAAGACTTTGGGAAGGCCATTCTAAAAAACCTCCATTCTAGCCTGATTTAGCCATTCCTTTTCCACTTTTGAGGTGTCATTGTCCTGTTGGAACACCCAACTGCGCCCAAGACCCAACCTCCGGGCTGATGATGTAAGCTTGTCCTGAAGAATTTGGAGGTAATCCTCTATTTTTATAGGCAGCAAAATAGGCCCAGAGCATAACACTACCACCACCATGCTTGACGGTAGGGAGGGTGTTCCTGGGATTATAGGCCTCACCTTTTCTCCTCCAAACATATTGTTGGGTATTGTGGCCAAACAGCTCCATTTGTGTTTCATCTGACTACAGTAAAGCAAATACAACTAAATGTTTCAATCCCTTTGGTAAGTTGGTGTGGAGTGGTGAAAGGGAGGGTAAGTGTGTCATTGGGGGCATCGGGTGGGCACCCTGCTTCATCGATGTTTCGTTGATCGAAGCCCACCACATCTCCAGAGGGCTCAACGGAGTACCCAGCATCCCAGGTACACTCTCCTCCATATCCTGTTGGACTCACCATGGCAGGGACTTCCTTTTCCCTGAGTCAGGCCTAAGACTGACCGCATACCACAGAACTTTCCTCCAGAATATCTTATATTTGTACATGAGGGTGTCAGATGGAACAAAAATGTTGCTGTTTAGCCACAATACCCAGCAATATGTTTGGAGGAGACAAAGTGAGGCCTTTAATCCCAGGAACACCATACCTACCGTCAAGTATGGTGGTGGTAGTATTATGCTCTGGAACTGCTGCTTTACAGAGAGTAAATGGAGGAATGCCTCCAAATTCTTCAGGACAAGCTAAAATCATAAGTGCCATGATGGTGTCTGGATTATGTTTTTGTTATTTTCTGTTAGTTTTAAGACTCCAGTCGTTCCTGTTTTTGTGCACCCTTGTTTTTAGTTTCCATAGCGACTTATTAATTTCACCTGCCTCCGGTGTTCGGAACACGCACCTGCTATAATCAAGAAAACATGATTTAAGCCTGTCTTTGCCAGTCAGTCGTGCTGGCGTCATTGCTTGTTTTCACGCCATACCATAGTTCGTGTTGTTTGCTTCATGCCGTGTCCAAGTAAGTTTTGTTTGTTCCAAGCCATGGTCTATGTTGTTTGTTTCATGCCACAAGTTGTTTTGTTTGTTCCGAGCCATAGTCTATGTTGTTTGTTTCATGCCACACGTTTTTTTGTTTGTTCCGTGCCATAGTCTGTTGTTTGTTTCATGCCACACGTTTTTTTGTTTGTTCCGCGCCATAGTCTATGTTGTTTGTTTCATGCCACACGTTTTTTTGTTTGTTCCGCGCCATAGTCTATGTTGTTTGTTTCATGCCACACGTTTTTTTGTTTGTTCCGCGCCATAGTTGGTTTGTTTACCTCATGCCCTGCCAAGATTTTTTGAGTTAGATTAATAAATCTAACTCAAATCTAACTATGGGCGGCATAGCTCGGTTGGTAGAGCAGCCGTGCCAGCAACTTGAGGGTTGCAGGTTCGATTCCTGCATCCGCCATCCTAGTCACTGCCATTGTGTCCTTGGGCAAGACACTTGACCCACCTGCTCCCAGTGCCACCCACACTGGTTTAAATGTAACTTAGATATTGGGTTTCACTATGTAAAGCGCTTTGAGTCACTAGAGAAAAGCGCTATATAAATATAATTCACTTCACTTCACTAAATATGTTCCTACCTGCAAGCCTTGTCCGGAATAGTCTGTTTGCATCCTGGGAGAACAAACCTCGCAGTAAGCTACGAACCCCCTGTTACGACACTTGGAAGTTGGGTCTTGGGCGCAGTTGGGTGTTCCAACAAGACAATGACCCCAAACACACCTCAAAAGTGGTAAAGGAATGGCTAAATCAGGCTAGAATGTAGGTTGCTCTGAATATATTTCGGAAAGAGCATAAAACCGTATTTGGACGTGCTTTTAATAAGACGGGCTTATCTAGGAGGACGCAGACAAGACATGCCGCAGGGGATACACCACCGCCGTGTTTACACTGCACCTCTGGAGGTGTCTGCTGGGTGTGCACGTGTGTGTTTATGCGTGACCTGCATACCCGCACCTGGAATGCGAAAACAAGATCATGGGAATAAAAACAATAGTCCGGATCCGGGAGGTGTCGGTGACGACGCCGGGAGAAGACGTAGGCGGACAATTTTGGCGTCCAAACTATGAGACTTATGAGCTGGCACCTCATTCAAAGTCTCTCCGACGAAACAAATAGTTTATTTGTTAGTCATGGGAAATTGTCAGAGTCTTGGCGTAGTTTGAGGTAGTTGTGATCCCGAGATGCAGAAGACGGCAAACTTTAAAAGCAAAGTCAAAAAAGAGCATGTGCAGCTCGGGAGTGCACAAGACACCAAACTTTGTCAGGAAGCTACTCAGCAAAACGGAGTGCTTCTCCATTTTCTGTTAGGAAGAAAATAGTTTGCCCCCCCAGTCTCCATTGTGACTATAACTAGCATCATTTGTCGATAACATTGTTACAAGTACACCTCTGCATAAGATGAATTGTGAATTACATTTTATATAGCGCTTTTCTCAAGTGACTCAAAGCGCTTTACATAGTGAAACCCAATATCTAAGTTCCATTTAAACCAGTGTGGGTGGCACTGGGAGCAGGTGGGTAAAGTGTCTTGCCCAAGGACACAACGGCAGTAACTAGGATGGCACAAGCGGGAATCGAACCTGCAACCCTCAAGTTGCTGGCACGGCCACTCTACCAACCGAGCTATGCCGCCCAGATTGCATCCTTATCAACATTTAAGACACCAACACACCGATCTTTCCTCATCTCCCACAATCACAGTGAAGCCAAGCCAACGTTGTCATGTTTTAGTATTGGACAAGGACTATAAATAGCATACCTGGTCTATAAAATTGTTATAAGTACACCTCTGTATATGATTGTATCCGTATTGTCAGGCTTGCCACTGATAGTTTGTTTGTGTTTTACTTTTTCCTCTGTGTGTGTTTAGTATTTCCTGTTTTTAGTTCCTGTCAGCGCTCTTATTTTGTCTTTTTCCTGTTTTTTTTCCCTCGGCTGTGGCTGATTGGCCTGGCCACACCTGGTGTCAATCAGCCCACGCGTATTTGTACCTGCTTTTGTCCTCCAGTCAGGGCTGGATTATTGTCTTGTCGATGTCGCTCCTGTCGTGTCGTGCCGTGTCTTGTATTCGCAGCGTAGCGGAAAGCTATATCCGTTAGATGTTTGTAGCTTACTGTTCTTTGTTCCCTGCTTCCAGTTTGTTATGTACTACACGTTACGACTTTTGTCTTCCTGCTCGCTACCCGCTAGCTTCCACGCCAGACCCTTTTTGTTTTTACTAGCTTTCATGTTAAGCTCCTTTTGTATTCTAGCTCCCTTGCTAGCTCTCTTAGTTAGTTATCCACCTTGTGTGTGCTTTTTGTTGTACCCCTTTGGTTTTTTCTTGTTTTAGTATCTTTATTAAATCATGTTTTCCTACCCAATGCCTGCCTCCATCTCTGCATCTTGGGGTTCGTCACAAACCAACTTTGACACGTATTAACTTTGACTTGGACTTAGACAAACATTTAAGAAACCAACACACCTGTCTTTCCTCATCTCCCACAATCACAGTGAAGCCAAGCCAACGTTGTCATGTTTTAGTATTTGACAAAGACTGGTGTATAATTTTGGCAAGCAGGAACGTGACTGGCAAACAGGGACAGGTGCACAGAAGCAGGAACAAGGACAGTGTATGCCAACAGCAAAAAAACAGGAAGCAGAAAGAAGGAATAAGAGTGCGGCACGAGTAGCGAAGCAAAGGCAGGAAGCATGCAAACATATGACCACAACAGGTCACGACAGGAAGTGAGTCAGCACACAAAAATGTCTAAACAGCTGTCAGGAGCAGAATGATGGTCTGGTCTCAGACTGCCTGAGTGCTGCTGGCATTGAAGAGCTGCGGTTTATTGAGGGTGAACATGAAGTGCAACATTCTGAGTAGTCCCGGCAGGATAGTCGGTCGATGAATCAGTCGATGGAAGGATGAATGAACTTGATGACTTTGGCGGCATCCATCACGTGTTTGCTAGTTTTCTCCGTCTCTCACGTTCAACCAAGACACAAGAGGGTTCACTTCGCTAGTTTAGACACAAGAGGGTTCACTCCGCTAGTTTAGACACAAGAGGGTTCACTCCACTAGTTTGGACACAAGAGGGTTGACTCCGCTAGTTTAGACACAAGAGGGTTCACTCTGCTAGTTTAGACACAAGAGGGTTCACTCCGCTAGTTTAGACACATGAGGGTTGACTCCACTAGTTTAGACACAAGAGGGTTCACTTCGCTAGTTTAGACACAAGAGGGTTCACTCTGCTAGTTTAGACACAAGAGGGTTCACTCCGCTAGTTTAGGCACAAGAGGGTTGACTCCGCTAGTTTAGAGACAAGAGAGTTCACTCCGCTAGTTTAGACACAAGAGGGTTCACTTCGCTAGTTTAGACACAAGAGGGTTGACTCCGCTAGTTTAGACACAAGAGGGTTCACTTCGCTAGTTTAGACACAAGAGGGTTCACTTTGCTAGTTTAGACACAAGAGGGTTCACTCCGCTAGTTTAGACACAAGAGGGTTCACTCCGCTAGTTTAGACACAAGAGGGTTGACTCCGCTAGTTTAGACACAAGAGGGTTCACTTCGCTAGTTTAGACACAAGAGTGTTTACTTTGCTAGTTTAGACACAAGAGGGTTTACTCTGCTAGTTTAGACACATGAGGGTTCACTCCGCTAGTTTAGACACAAGAGTGTTTACTTTGCTAGTTTAGACACAAGAGGGTTTACTCTGCTAGTTTAGACACATGAGGGTTCACTTCGCTAGTTTAGACACAAGAGGGTTCACTTTGCTAGTTTAGACACAAGAGTGTTTACTTTGCTAGTTTAGACACAAGAGTGTTTACTTTGCTAGTTTAGACACATGAGGGTTGACTCCACTAGTTTAGACACAAGAGGGTTCACTCCGCTAGTTTAGACACAAGAGGGTTCACTCCACTAGTTTAGACACAAGAGGGTTCACTCCGCTAGTTTAGACACAAGAGGGTTCACTCCGCTAGTTTAGACAGCCAGGATACACGTGGGTGAGGAGGACTACCAAGTAAGATAGATCACGTTTTATGGCCTTCAGGTGGCATCTTTCAATATTCTTATATGTGTGTGTGTGTGTTTGTGTGTGTGTGTGTGTGTGTGTGTATATATATGTATGTATGTATATATATATATATATATATATATATATATTCATCCTTTCGTTTTTCTACCGCTTGTCCCTTTTGGGGTCACGGGGGTATGTATATATATGTATATATGTATGTGTATATATGTATGTGTATATATGTATGTGTATGTATGTATATGTGTGTATATATATGTATATATCCATCCATCCATTTTCTACCGCTTGTCCCTTTTGGGGTTGCGGGGAGTATGTATAATCAATCAATCAATCAATGTTTACTTATATAGCCCTAAATCACTAGTGTCTCAAAGGGCTGCACAAACCACTACGACATCCTCGGTAGGCCCACATAAGGGCAAGGAAAACTCACACCCAGTGGGACATCGGTGACAATGATGACTATGAGAACCTTGGAGAGGAGGAAAGCAATGGATGTCGAGCGGGTCTAACATGATACTGTGAAAGTTCAATCCATAATGGATCCAACACACTCGCGAGAGTCCAGTCCAAAGCGGATCCACCACAGCAGCGAGAGTCCCGTTCACAGCGAAGCCAGCAGGAAACCATCCCAAGTGGAGGCGGATCAGCAGCGCAGAGATGTCCCCAGCCGATACACTGGCGAGCAGTACATGGCCACCGGATCGGACCGGACCCCCTCCACACGGGAGAGTGGGACATAGAAGAAAAAGAAAAGAAGCGGCAGATCAACTGGTCTAAAAAGGGAGTCTATTTAAAGGCTAGAGTATACAAATGAGTTTTAAGGTGAGACTTAAATGCTTCTACTGAGGTGGCATCTCGAACTGTTACCGGGAGGGCATTCCAGAGTACTGGAGCCCGAAATGAAAACGCTCTATAGCCCGCAGACTTTTTTTGGGCTTTGGGAATCACTAATAAGCCGGAGTCCTTTGAACGCAGATTTCTTGCCGGGACATATGGTACAATACAATCGGCAAGATAAGATGGAGCTAGACCGTGTAGTATTTTATACGTAAGTAGTAAAACCTTAAAGTCACATCTTAAGTGCACAGGAAGCCAGTGCAGGTATATATGTATGTATATATGTATATAAAGGTATATACAGTATAGGTATATATGTATGTATATATGTATATAAAGGTATATACAGTATAGGTATATATGTATGTATATATGTATATAAAGGTATATACAGTACAGGTATATATGTATGTATATATGTATATAAAGGTATATACAGTACAGGCGTAATGTGATCAAACTTTCTTGTTCTTGTCAAAAGTCTAGCAGCCACATTTTGTACCAACTGTAATCTTTTAATGCTAGACATGGGGAGACCCCAAAATAATACGTTACAGTAATCGAGACGAGACGTAACAAACGCATGGATAATGATCTCAGCGTCTTTAGTGGACAGAATGGAGCGAATTTTAGTGATATTACGGAGATGAATAAATGTGAAACAATTTGAGGAATGAACACATTTTTGCAAAAATTAAGTAACTTATTTATACATTTTCAATGTAAAAGTTTGTAAACAGTCTATCATTTAAAAATGGAGTAGAAAATGAATGGATGGATTTAAATTGCGCTTTTCTAGACACTCAAGCACCTTTTTAATAAACCATTTTAATTCTTTTGAAACAAAAACAAAATCAAATCATTTAATTTCTTTTAATATGTGATAACATCAAAGGAACTGCAGTATTAGTGAGGATGAGAATTATGTGTGGAAAAATGAGGCTTTCACGGCGTGCGCTGGAGCGTTGATGTTTGTGTTGGACTTCCTGTGAATGAGAGGATGATGGCGGGTGAGAGAAGAATGTATGCGGTGTGGAAGTGTTGGGGGGGGGGGGCGGGGGGGAGGGGGGCAAGGGGGGGGGGAATACATCTACCAGCAGGAGTCTCCTAGGCAACAAGGAACACCACAATCTGTCTTGTCATGCAAATGTGAAAGTGAGATTGGACTTTGTTGTTGTTGTTGTTGTTGTTGTTGTTGTTTGGTCCACCATCTTGCTCTTCAATGATGGAAAGTTCAGGATGTCAGAAACGTGCAAATTATTTTCAACTTATTTTTAATTGAATAGACTTCAAAGACAAGATATTTTATGTTCACACTGAGAAACTTTTTATTTTTTTTGCAAATAATCATGAACGTAGAATTTAATGGCAGCAACACATTGCAAAAAAAGTCCTTTTTACCAGTGTGTTACATGGCCTTTCCTTTCAACAACACTCAGTGCAGGTTTGGGAACTGAGGAGACACATTTTTGAAGTGGAATTCTTTCCCATTCTTGCTTAAGTTGTTCAACAGTCTCCCGCCTCATTTTTTAGCCTTCACACATTTTCATTGTCTGAACTACAGGCTGAAGCCACGCTGTTGTAACACATAGCTTGGCATCGTCTCACTGAAATAAGCAGGGGCGTCCAGGCTAATGTGGCTTGGATGACAACATGTGTTGCTCCAAAACCTGTATGTACCTTTCAGCATTAATGGTGCCTTCACAGATGTGTAAGTTACCCAGGCCTTGGGCACTAATGCACCCCCATACCATCACACATGCTGGCTTTTACACTTACCGTATGGTTCTTTACCTCTTTGTTCCGGAGGTACACGACGTCCACAGTTTCCAAAAACAATTTGAAATGTGGACTCGTCAGACCACAGAACACTTTTCCACTTTGCATGAGTCCATCTTAGGTGAGCTCGGGCCCAGTGAAGCCGACGGCGTTTCTGGGTGTTGTTGATAAATGGCTTTGGCTTTGCATAGGAGGGTTTTTAACTTGCACTTACAGATGTAGCGACAAACTGTAGTTACTGACAGGGGTTTTCTGATGTGTTCCTGAGCCCATGCGGTGATATCCTTTACACGCTGATGTGGCTTTTTGACGCAGTAGCGCCCGAGGGATCCAAGGTGCGTAATATCATGGCTTACCTGCAGTGATTTCTCCAGATTCTCTGAACCTTTTGATGATATTACAGACCTTAGATCGTGAAATCCCTAAATTCCTCCTTGCTGACCCGCAGTCTATAGTCTGATGCTCTTCAGACTGTCAGTGGGGTTGTTCTTGCAACATGGAAGTAGGGCGAGAGAACCGAACAGATGCTACTTTAATATTGACTTTAACGATGGGATCATCAATGTTTTTCCTTCAGTAGCTCTTAAAATAACACTTCTTTCCTGAGGCTTTCGGGCAACAGGTGGAGCCCAGCAGCTTTTACGACAAATTGTTTACGGTCGTTGAGGTGCTATTGTGCGGAACAATGTCATGGCTGCTGGCCACCATTGTTAGCACAGTTAACCTTTGAGCAGGAGGCGGTGAGTTATGGTCGCCTCTGTCCTGTAATTATCTTTTCCTTTCCTTTCGCTGGTGGTGCTGCAACATGACCGCGATGCCAACGCCAGCTTCACTCGGGAATTGAGGAACGCTCGGCAGTGACGGGAAGACAATTCTGAGCCAGAAAGGACACACGTTTGTCCTACAATTAATTATTAATTATCGTACACTAGGATTCATTTGACCCCGCCTCCTTGTCCGAGGAAAACATTGGCATATAATATTAGTTAAGATTATTGGATACTGTGTTTGATGGGTAGTCAATGGAGTTCTTCAGAACAGGAAAAAGTCTGGATTTTTTTGTCAATAAACCGGGAATTTTTCTTAGTGTCAAAAAGTCGAGATTTTTTTCATAAGTGTCAAATAGTCGGAATTTTTTTGCCAATAAGCCGGGGTTTTTTGTAAGTGTCAACAATTTGAGATTTTTTGTAAGTGTCAAATAGTCAGAAATATGTTTGTCAAAAAGTCGGGAATATTTTTGTCAAAATCAGAATTTTTTTCTCAAAAAGTCGAGATTTCTTCTAAGTGTCAAAATGCCGGAAATGTGTCAAATAGTTGGTTTTTTTTAATTTTATTTTAAAAGTGGGGATTTTTTTAAAATGTCAAAAAGTCAGACATTTTTTTCTCAAAAGTCGAGATTTTTTCCAAGTGTCAAAAAGTTGAGATTTTTTTGTATGTGTCAAAAATTTGAGATTTTTCGTAAGTGTCAAATAGTCAGAATTTTTTTTTGTCAATAAACCGGGGTTTTTTGTAAGTGTCAAATAGTCGGAAATGTGTTTGTCAAAAAGTCGGAAATATTTTTGTCAAATAGTTGGGGTTTTTTTATTTTATTTTAAAAGTGGGGATTTTTTTAAAATGTCAAAAAGTCAGACATTTTTTTCTCAGAAAGTCGAGATTTCTTCTAAGTGTCAAAATGCCGGAAATGTGTCAAATAGTTGGGATTTTTTTCTAAATTTCAAAAGTGGGGATTTTTTAAAAATGTCAAAAAGTCAGACATTTTTTTCTCAAAAGTCGAGATGTTTTTCCAAGTGTCAAAAAGTTTAGATTTTTTGTAAGTGTCAAAAATTTGAGATTTTTTGTAAGTGTCAAAAATTTGAGATTTTTTGTAAGTGCCAAATATTCGGAAATATGTTTGACAAAAAGTCAGAAATATTTTTGTCAAAATCAGAATTTTTTTCTCAAGGTCGAGATTTCTTCTAAGTGTCAAAATGCCGGAAATGTGTCAAATAGTTTTTTTTTTTTTTTTTTTTAAAAGTGGGGATTTTTTAAAAATGTCAAAAATTCAGACATTTTTTTCTCAAAAGTCGAGATTTTTTCCAAGTGTCAAAAAGTTGAGATTTTTTTGTAAGTGTCAAAAATTTGAGATTTTTTGTAAGTGTCAAATAGTCTGAATTTTTTTTGTCAATAAACCGGGGTTTTTTGTAAGTGTCAAATAGTCGGAAATACGTTTGTCAAAAAGTCGGGAATATTTTTGTCAAAATCAGAATTTTTTTCTCAAAAAGTCGAGATTTCTTTTAAGTGTCAAAATGCCGGAAATGTGTCAAAAAGTTGGGATTTTTTTCTAAATTTTAAAAGTGGGGATTTTTTAAAAATGTCAAAAAGTCAGACATTTTTTTTCTCAAAAGTCGAGATTTTTCCAAGTGTGAAAAAGTCGAGATTTTTTTGTAAGTGTCAAAAATTTGAGATTTTTTGTAAGTGTCAAATAGTCGGGCTTTTTTTTTGATCAATAAGCCGGGGGTTTTTCTCAGTGTCAAATAGTCGGAAATATGTTTGACAAAAAGTCGGAAATATTTTTGTCAAAAAGTCAGAATTTTTTCCTCAAAAAGTCGAGATTTATTTCTAAGTGTCAAAAAGCCGGAAATGTGTCAAAAAGTTGGTATTTTTTTCTAAATTTCAAAAGTGGGGATTTTTTAAAAATGTCAAAAAGTCAGACATTTTTTTCTCATAAAGTTGAGATTTTTTCCAAGTGTCAAAAAGTCGAGATTTTTTTGTAAGTGTCAAAAATTTTAGATTTTTTGTAAGTGCCAAATAGTCGAAAATATGTTTGTCAAAAAGTCGGAAATATTTTTGTCAAAAAGTCAGAATTTTTTTTCTCAAAAAGTCGATATTTCTTCTAAGTGTCAAAATGCCGGAAATGTGTCAAATAGTTGGGATTTTTTTCTAAATTTCAAAAGTGGGGATTTTTTAAAAATATGTCAAAAAGTCAGACATTTTTTTCTCAAAAGTCGAGATTTTTTCCAAGTGTCAAAAAGTTGACATTTTTTTGTAAGTGTCAATAATTCGAGATTTTTTGTAAGTGTCAAATAGTCCGAATTTTTTTTTGTCAATAAGCTGGGATTTTTTGTAAGTGTCAAATAGTCGGAAATATGTTTGTCAAAAGGTCGGAAATATTTTTGTCAAAATCAGAATTTTTTTCTCAAAAAGTCGATATTTCTTTTAAGTGTCGAAAAGCAGGAAATGTGTCAAATAGTTGGGATTTTTTTTCCAAATTTCAAAAGTGGGAATTTTTTAAAAATGTCAAAAATTCTGACATTTTTTTCTCAAAAGTCGAGATTTTTTCCAAGTGTCAAAAAGTTGAGATTTTTTTGTAAGTGTCAAAAATTTGAGATTTTTTGTAAGTGTCAAATAGTCTGAATTTTTTTTGTCAATAAACCGGGGTTTTTTGTAAGTGTCAAATAGTCGGAAATACGTTTGTCAAAAAGTCGGGAATATTTTTGTCAAAATCATAATTTTTTTCTCAAAAAGTCGAGATTTCTTTTAAGTGTCAAAATGCCGGAAATGTGTCAAAAAGTTGGGATTTTTTTCTAAATTTTAAAAGTGGGGATTTTTTACAAATGTCAAAAAGTCAGACATTTTTTTTCTCAAAAGTCGAGATTTTTCCAAGTGTGAAAAAGTCGAGATTTTTTTGTAAGTGTCAAAAATTTGAGATTTTTTGTAAGTGTCAAATAGTCGGGCTTTTTTTTTGATCAATAAGCCGGGGGTTTTTCTCAGTGTCAAATAGTCGGAAATATGTTTGACAAAAAGTCGGAAATATTTTTGTCAAAAAGTCAGAATTTTTTCCTCAAAAAGTCGAGATTTATTTCTAAGTGTCAAAAAGCCGGAAATGTGTCAAAAAGTTGGTATTTTTTTCTAAATTTCAAAAGTGGGGATTTTTTAAAAATGTCAAAAAGTCAGACATTTTTTTCTCATAAAGTTGAGATTTTTTCCAAGTGTCAAAAAGTCGAGATTTTTTTGTAAGTGTCAAAAATTTTAGATTTTTTGTAAGTGCCAAATAGTCGAAAATATGTTTGTCAAAAAGTCGGAAATATTTTTGTCAAAAAGTCAGAATTTTTTTTCTCAAAAAGTCGATATTTCTTCTAAGTGTCAAAATGCCGGAAATGTGTCAAATAGTTGGGATTTTTTTCTAAATTTCAAAAGTGGGGATTTTTAAAAAATATGTCAAAAAGTCAGACATTTTTTTCTCAAAAGTCGAGATGTTTTTCCAAGTGTCAAAAAGTTGAGATTTTTTGTAAGTGTCAAATAGTCGGAAATGTTTTTGTCAATAAGCCGGATTTTTTGTAAGTGTCAACAATTTGAGATTTTTTGTAAGTGTCAAATAGTCGGAAATATGTTTGTCAAAAAGTCGGGAATATTTTTGTCAAAATCAGAATTTTTTTCTCAAAAAGTCGAGATTTCTTCTAAGTGTCGAAATGCCGGAAATGTGTCAAATAGTTGGGATTTTTTTCTAAATTTTAAAAGTGGGGATTTTTTAAAAATGTCAAAAAGTCAGACATTTTTTTCTCAAAAGTCGAGATTTTTTCCAAGTGTCAAAAAGTTGAGATTTTTTTGTAAGTGGCAAAAATTTGAGATATTTGTAAGTGTCAAATAGTCGGAAATATTTTTGTCAAAATCAGAATTTTTTTCTCAGAAAGTCGAGATTTCTTCTAAGTGTCAAAATGCCGGAAATGTGTCAAAGAGTGGGGATTTTTTTCCAAATTTCAAAAGTGGGGATTTTTTAAAAATGTCAAAAAGTCAGACATTTTTTTCTCAAAAGTCGAGATTTTTTTCCAGGTGTCAAAAAGTTTAGATTTTTTGTAAGTGGCAAAAATTTGAGATTTTTTGTAAGTGTCAAATAGTCGAAAATGTTTTTGTCAATAAGCCGGGATTTATTGTAAGTGTCAAAAATTTGAGATTTTTTGTAAGTGCCAAATAGTCGGAAATATGTTTGTCAAAAGGTCGGAAATATTTTTGTCAAAAAGTCTGAATTTTTTTCTCAAAATGTCGAGAGATCTTTTAAGTGTCAAAAAGCCGGAAATGTGTCAAAAAGTTGTTATTTTTTTCAAAATATCAAAAGTGGGGATTTTTTTTAAATGTCAACAACTCAGACATTTTTTTCTCCAAAAGTCGAGATTTTTTCCAAGTGTCAAAAAGTTGAGATTTTTTTGTAATTGGCAAACATTTGAGATTTTTTTGTAAATGTCAAATAGTCGGAAATATGTTTGTCAAAAAGTCGGAAATATTTTTGTCAAAAAGTCTGAATTTTTTTCTCAAAAAGTCGAGATTTATTATAAGTGTCAAAATGCCGGAAATGTGTCAAATAGTCGGAATTTTTTGTAAGTGTCAAATAGTCGGAAGTTTTTTTGTCAATAAGCCGGGATTTTTTGTAAGTGTCAAAAATGTGAGATTTTTTGTAAGTGTCAAATAGTCGGAAATACGTTTGTCAAAAAGTCGGGAATATTTTTGTCAAAATCAGAATTTTTTTCTCAAAAAGTCGAGATTTCTTCTAAGTGTCGAAATGCCGGAAATGTGTCAAATAGTTGGGATTTTTTTCTAAATTTTAAAAGTGGGGATTTTTTAAAAATGTCAAAAAGTCAGACATTTTTTTCTCAAAAGTCGAGATGTTTTTCCAAGTGTCAAAAAGTTGAGATTTTTTGTAAGTGTCAAATAGTCGGAAATGTTTTTGTCAATAAGCCGGGATTTTTTGTAAGTGTCAACAATTTGAGATTTTTTGTAAATGTCAAATAGTTGGAAATATGTTTGTCAAAAAGTCAGAAATATTTTTGTCAAAATCAGAATTTTTTCCTCAAAAAGTCGAGATTTCTTCTGAGTGTCAAAATGCCGGAAATGTGTCAAATAGTTGGGATTTTTCTCAAAATTTTAAAAGTGGGGATTTTTAAAATAATTTTAAAAAGTCAGACATTTTTTTCTCAAAAGTCGAGATTTTTTCCAAGTGTCAAAAAGTTGACATTTTTTTGTAAGTGTCAATAATTCGAGATTTTTTGTAAGTGTCAAATAGTCCGAATTTTTTTTTGTCAATAAGCTGGGATTTTTTGTAAGTGTCAAATAGTCGGAAATATGTTTGTCAAAAAGTCGGAAATATTTTTGTCAAAATCAGAATTTTTTTTCTCAAAAAGTCGATATTTCTTTTAAGTGTCGAAAAGCAGGAAATGTGTCAAATAGTTGGGATTTTTTTTCCAAATTTCAAAAGTGGGAATTTTTTAAAAATGTCAAAAAGTCAGACATTTTTTTCTCAAAAGTCGAGATTTTTTCTAAGTGTCAAAAAGTTCAGATTTTTTGTAAGTGGCAAAAATTTGAAATTTTTATAAGTGTCAAATAGTCGGAAATTTTTTTGTCAATAAGCCGGGATTTTTTGTAAGTGTCAAAAATTTTAGATTTTTTGTAAGTGCCAAATAGTCGGAAATATGTTTGTCAAAAAGTCGGAAATATTTTTGTCAAAATCTGAATTTTTTTCTCAGAAAGTCGAGATTTCTTCTAAACGTCAAAATGCCGGAAATGTGTCACATAGTTGGGATTTTTTCCCAAATTTCAAAAGTGGGGATTTTTTAAAAATGTCAAAAAGTCTGACATTTTTTTCTCAAAAGTCGAGATTTTTTCTAAGTGTCAAAAAGTTCAGATTTTTTTGTAAGTGGCAAAAATTTGAGATTTTTATAAGTGTCAAATAGTCGGAATTTTTTTTGTCAATAAACCGGGATTTTTTGTAAGTGTCAAAAATTTTAGATTTTTTGTAAGTGCCAAATAGTCGAAAATATGTTTGTCAAAAAGTCGGAAATATTTTTGTCAAAAAGTCAGAATTTTTTTTCTCAAAAGTCGAGATTTTTTCTAAGTGTCAAAAAGTTCAGATTTTTTTGTAAGTGGCAAAAATTTGAGATTTTTATAAGTGTCAAATAGTCGGAATTTTTTTTGTCAATAAACCGGGATTTTTTGTAAGTGTCAAAAATTTTAGATTTTTTGTAAGTGCCAAATAGTCGAAAATATGTTTGTCAAAAAGTCGGAAATATTTTTGTCAAAAAGTCAGAATTTTTTTTCTCAAAAAGTCGATATTTCTTCTGAGTGTCAAAATGCCGGAAATGTGTCAAATAGTTGGGATTTTTTTCTAAATTTTAAAAGTGGGGATTTTTTAAAAATGTCAAAAAGTCAGACATTTTTTTCTCAAAGTCGAGATTTTTTCCAAGTGTGAAAAAGTCGAGATTTTTTTGTGAGTGTCAAAAATTTGAGATTTTTTGTAAGTGTCAAATAGTCGGGCTTTTTTTTTGTCAATAAGCCGGGGTTTTTTCTCAGTGTCAAATAGTCGGAAATATGTTTGACAAAAAGTCGGAAATATTTTTGTCAAAAAGTCTGAATTTTTTTCTCAAAAAGTCGAGATTTCTTCTAAGTGCCAAAATGCCGGAAATGTGTCAAATAGTTGGGATTTTTTTCTAAATTTTAAAAGTGGGGATTTTTTAAAAATGTCAAAAAGTCAGACATTTTTTTCTCAAAAGTCGAGATTTTTTCCAAGTGTCAAAAAGTCGAGATTTTTTTGTAAGTGTCAAAAATTTTAGATTTTTTGTAAGTGCCAAATAGTCGAAAATATGTTTGTCAAAAAGTCGGAAATATTTTTGTCAAAAAGTCAGAATTTTTTTTCTCAAAAAGTCGATATTTCTTCTAAGTGTCAAAATGCCGGAAATGTGTCAAATAGTTGGGATTTTTTTCTAAATTTCAAAAGTGGGGATTTTTAAAAAATATATCAAAAAGTCAGACATTTTTTTCTCAAAAGTCGAGATGTTTTTCCAAGTGTCAAAAAGTTGAGATTTTTTGTAAGTGTCAAAAAGTCGGAAATGTTTTTGTCAATAAGCCGGGATTTTTTGTAAGTGTCAACAATTTGAGATTTTTTGTAAGTGTCAAATAGTCGGAAATATGTTTGTCAAAAGGTCGGAAATATTTTTGTCAAAAAGTCTGAATTTTTTTCTCAAAATGTCGAGAGATCTTTTAAGTGTCAAAAAGCCGGAAATGTGTCAAAAAGTTGTTATTTTTTACAAAATATCAAAAGTGGGGATTTTTTTTAAATGTCAACAACTCAGACATTTTTTTCTCCAAAAGTCGAGATTTTTTCCAAGTGTCAAAAAGTTGAGATTTTTTTGTAATTGGCAAACATTTGAGATTTTTTTGTAAATGTCAAATAGTCGGAAATATGTTTGTCAAAAAGTCGGAAATATTTTTGTCAAAAAGTCTGAATTTTTTTCTCAAAAAGTCGAGATTTATTATAAGTGTCAAAATGCCGGAAATGTGTCAAATAGTCGGAATTTTTTGTAAGTGTCAAATAGTCGGAAGTTTTTTTGTCAATAAGCCGGGATTTTTTGTAAGTGTCAAAAATGTGAGATTTTTTGTAAGTGTCAAATAGTCGGAAATACGTTTGTCAAAAAGTCGGGAATATTTTTGTCAAAATCAGAATTTTTTTCTCAAAAAGTCGAGATGTCTTCTAAGTGTCGAAATGCCGGAAATGTGTCAAATAGTTGGGATTTTTTCTAAATTTTAAAAGTGGGGATTTTTTAAAAATGTCAAAAAGTCAGACATTTTTTTCTCAAAAGTCGAGATGTTTTTCCAAGTGTCAAAAAGTTGAGATTTTTTGTAAGTGTCAAATAGTCGGAAATGTTTTTGTCAATAAGCCGGGATTTTTTGTAAGTGTCAACAATTTGAGATTTTTTGTAAATGTCAAATAGTTGGAAATATGTTTGTCAAAAATTCAGAAATATTTTTGTCAAAATCAGAATTTTTTCCTCAAAAAGTCGAGATTTCTTCTGAGTGTCAAAATGCCGGAAATGTGTCAAATAGTTGGGATTTTTCTCAAAATTTTAAAAGTGGGGATTTTTAAAATAATTTAAAAAAGTCAGACATTTTTTTCTCAAAAGTCGAGATTTTTTCCAAGTGTCAAAAAGTTGACATTTTTTTGTAAGTGTCAATAATTCGAGATTTTTTGTAAGTGTCAAATAGTCCGAATTTTTTTTTGTCAATAAGCTGGGATTTTTTGTAAGTGTCAAATAGTCGGAAATATGTTTGTCAAAAGTCGGAAATATTTTTGTCAAAATCAGAATTTTTTTCTCAAAAAGTCGATATTTCTTTTAAGTGTCGAAAAGCAGGAAATGTGTCAAATAGTTGGGATTTTTTTTCCAAATTTCAAAAGTGGGAATTTTTTAAAAATGTCAAAAAGTCAGACATTTTTTTCTCAAAAGTCGAGATTTTTCTAAGTGTCAAAAAGTTCAGATTTTTTGTAAGTGGCAAAAATTTGAAATTTTTATAAGTGTCAAATAGTCGGAAATTTTTTTGTCAATAAGCCGGGATTTTTTGTAAGTGTCAAAAATTTTAGATTTTTTGTAAGTGCCAAATAGTCGGAAATATGTTTGTCAAAAATTCGGAAATATTTTTGTCAAAATCTGAATTTTTTTCTCAGAAAGTCGAGATTTCTTCTAAACGTCAAAATGCCGGAAATGTGTCAAATAGTTGGGATTTTTTCCCAAATTTCAAAAGTGGGGATTTTTTAAAAATGTCAAAAAGTCTGACATTTTTTTCTCAAAAGTCGAGATTTTTTCTAAGTGTCAAAAAGTTCAGATTTTTTTGTAAGTGGCAAAAATTTGAGATTTTTATAAGTGTCAAATAGTCTGAATTTTTTTTGTCAATAAACCGGGATTTTTTGTAAGTGTCAAAAATTTTAGATTTTTTGTAAGTGCCAAATAGTCGAAAATATGTTTGTCAAAAAGTCGGAAATATTTTTGTCAAAAAGTCAGAATTTTTTTTCTCAAAAAGTCGATATTTCTTCTAAGTGTCAAAATGCCGGAAATGTGTCAAATAGTTGGGATTTTTTTCTAAATTTCAAAAGTGGGGATTTTTAAAAAATATGTCAAAAAGTCAGACATTTTTTTCTCAAAAGTCGAGATGTTTTTCCAAGTGTCAAAAAGTTGAGATTTTTTGTAAGTGTCAAATAGTCGGAAATGTTTTTGTCAATAAGCCGGGATTTTTTGTAAGTGTCAAAAATGTGAGATTTTTTGTAAGTGTCAAATAGTCGGAAATACGTTTGTCAAAAAGTCGGAAATATTTTTGTCAAAAAGTCTGAATTTTTTTCTCAAAAAGTCGAGATTTCTTCTAAGTGTCAAAATGCCGGAAATGTGTCAAAAAGTTGGGATTTTTTTCTAAATTTTAAAAGTGGGGATTTTTAAAAATGTCAAAAAGTCAGACATTTTTTTCTCAAAAGTCGAGATGTTTTTCCAAGTGTCAAAAAGTTGAGATTTTTTGTAAGTGGCAAATAGTCGGAAATGTTTTTGTCAATAAGCCGGGATTTTTTGTAAGTGTCAACAATTTGAGATTTTTTGTAAGTGTCAAATAGTCGGAAATATGTTTGTCAAAAAGTCGGAAATATTTTTGTCAAAATCTGAATTTTTTTCTCAAAAAGTCGAGATTTCTTCTAAGTGTCAAAATGCCGGAAATGTGTCAAATAGTTGGGATTTTTCTCAAAATTTTAAAAGTGGGGATTTTTTAAAAATGTCAAAAAGTCAGACATTTTTTTTCTCAAAAGTCGAGATTTTTTCCAAGTGTCAAAAAGTTGAGATTTTTTTGTAAGTGGCAAAAATTTGAGATTTTTTGTAAGTGTCAAATAGTCGGAAATTTTTTGATCAATAAGCCGGGGGTTTTTGTAAGTGTCAAATAGTCGGAAATATGTTTGTCAAAAAGTCGGAAATATTTTTGTCAAAATCTGAATTTTTTTCTCAGAAAGTCGAGATTTCTTCGAAATGTCAAAATGCCGGAAATGTGTCAAATAGTTGGGATTTTTTTCCAAATTTCAAAAGTGGGGATTTTTTAAAAAATGTCAAAAAGTCAGACATTTTTTTTCTCAAAAGTCGAGATTTTTTCTAAGTGTCAAAAAGTTCAGATTTTTTGTAAGTGGCAAAAATTTGAGATTTTTATAAGTGTCAAATAGTCGAAAATGTGTTTGTCAAAAAGTCGGAAATATTTTTGTCAAAAAGTCTGAATTTTTTTCTCAAAAAGTCGAGATTTCTTCTAAGTGTCAAAATGCCGGAAATGTGTCAAAAAGTTGGGATTTTTTTCTAAATTTTAAAAGTGGGGATTTTTTAAAAATGTCAAAAAGTCAGACATTTTTTTCTCAAAAGTCGAGATGTTTTTCCAAGTGTCAAAAAGTTGAGATTTTTTGTAAGTGGCAAATAGTCGGAAATGTTTTTGTCAATAAGCCGGGATTTTTTGTAAGTGTCAACAATTTGAGATTTTTTGTAAGTGTCAAATAGTCGGAAATATGTTTGTCAAAAAGTCGGAAATATTTTTGTCAAAATCTGAATTTTTTTCTCAAAAAGTCGAGATTTCTTCTAAGTGTCAAAATGCCGGAAATGTGTCAAATAGTTGGGATTTTTCTCAAAATTTTAAAAGTGGGGATTTTTTAAAAATGTCAAAAAGTCAGACATTTTTTTTCTCAAAAGTCGAGATTTTTTCCAAGTGTCAAAAAGTTGAGATTTTTTTGTAAGTGGCAAAAATTTGAGATTTTTTGTAAGTGTCAAATAGTCGGAAATTTTTTGATCAATAAGCCGGGGGTTTTTGTAAGTGTCAAATAGTCGGAAATATGTTTGTCAAAAAGTCGGAAATATTTTTGTCAAAATCTGAATTTTTTTCTCAGAAAGTCGAGATTTCTTCAAAATGTCAAAATGCCGGAAATGTGTCAAATAGTTGGGATTTTTTTCCAAATTTCAAAAGTGGGGATTTTTTAAAAAATGTCAAAAAGTCAGACATTTTTTTTCTCAAAAGTCGAGATTTTTTCTAAGTGTCAAAAAGTTCAGATTTTTTGTAAGTGGCAAAAATTTGAGATTTTTATAAGTGTCAAATAGTCGAAAATGTGTTTGTCAAAAAGTCGGAAATATTTTTGTCAAAAAGTCTGAATTTTTTTCTCAAAAAGTCGAGATTTCTTCTAAGTGTCAAAATGCCGGAAATGTGTCAAATAGTTGGGATTCTTTTCTAAATTTTAAAAGTGGGGATTTTTTAAAAATGTCAAAAAGTCAGACATTTTTTTCTCAAAAGTCGAGATTTTTTCCAAGTATCTAAAAGTTGAGATTTTTTTGTAAGTGGCAAAAATTTGAGATTTTTGTAAGTGTCAAATAGTCGGAATTTTTTTTGTCAATAAGCCGGGGTTTTTTGTAAGTGTCAAAAATTTGGGATTTTTTGTAAGTGTCAAAAAGTCGGAAATATTTTCGTCAAAATCAGAATTTTTTTCTCAGAAAGTCGAGATTTCTTCTAAACGTCAAAATGCCGGAAATGTGTCAGAGTGGGGATTTTTTTCCAAATTTCAAAAGTGGGGATTTTTTAAAAATGTCAAAAAGTCAGACATTTTTTTCTCAAAAGTCGAGATTTTTTTCCAGGTGTCAAAAAGTTTAGATTTTTTGTAAGTGGCAAAAATTTGAGATTTTTTGTAAGTGTCAAATAGTCGAAAATGTTTTCGTCAATAAGCCGGGATTTATTGTAAGTGTCAAAAATTCGAGATTTTTTGTAAGTGCCAAATAGTCGGAAATATGTTTGTCAAAAGGTCGGAAATATTTTTGTCAAAAAGTCTGAATTTTTTTCTCAAAATGTCGAGAGATCTTTTAAGTGTCAAAAAGCCGGAAATGTGTCAAAACGTTGTTATTTTTTTCTAAATATCAAAAGTGGGGATTTTTTAAAAATGTCAACAAGTCAGACATTTTTTTCTCCAAAAGTCGAGATTTTTTCCAAGTGTCAAAAAGTTGAGATTTTTTTGTAATTGGCAAACATCTGAGATTTTTTTGTAAGTGCCAAATAGTCGGAAATATGTTCGTCAAAAAGTCGGAAATATTTTTGTCAAAAAGTCTGAATCTTTTTCTCAAAAAGTCGACATTTCTTCTAAGTGTCAAAATGCCGGAAATGTGTCAAATAGTCGGAATTTTTTGTAAGTGTCAAATAGTCTGAATTTTTTTTTGTCAATAAACCGGGATTTTTTGTAATTGTCAAAAATTTGAGATTTTTTGTAAGTGCCAAATAGTCGGAAATATGTTTGACAAAAAGTCGGAAATATTTTTGTCAAAAAGTCTGAATTTTTTTCTCAAAAAGTCGAGATGTCTTCTAAGTGTCAAATAGCAGGAAATGTGTCAAAAAGTTGGTATTTTCTTCTAAATTTCAAAAGTGGGGATTTTTTAAAAATGTCAAAAAGTCAGACATTTTTTTTTTCTCAAAAGTCGAGATTTTTTCAAAGTGTCAAAAAGTTGCGATTTTTTTGTAGGTGTCAAAAATTTGAGATTTTTTTGTAAGTGTCAAATAGTTGGAAATATTTTTGTCGAAAAGTCAGAAATATTTTTGTCAAAGTCTGGATTTTTTTCTAAGTGTCAAAAATTCTGAATTTTTTTCTCAAAAAGTCAGAAATATATTTGTCAAAAAGCCAAGATTTCTTCTGACTTTGTTAAAAAGTTGTTGTTTTTTTCTAATTTTCAAAGAATGGGGATTTTTTTTTAAATGTCAAAGAGTCTGAATTTTTTTTGTCAAAAAGTCGAAAAAAATTTGGTGAAAAAGCCAGGATTTTTTGGTAAGTGTCAAAAAGTGGGGATTTTTTAAAAATGTCAAAAATTCGGAAATTTTTTTCAAGTGTCAAAAAATCTGAATTTTTTTTGTCAAAAAGTCTGGATTTATCTACGTGTCAAAAAGTCAAGATTTTTTCCAAGTGTCAAAAAGTTGGAAATATTTTTGTCAAAGTCTGGATTTTTTTAAGTGTTAAAAATTCAGAATTTTTTTCTCAAAAAGTCAGAAATATGTTTGTCAAAAAGTCAAGATTTCTTCTAAGAGTCAAAAAGTCGGAAATGTTTTTGTCAAAATGTTTTTTTTCCTCTTCTAATTTTCAAAGAGTGGGGATTTTTTAAAAATGCCAAAAAGTCTGACATTTTTTTGTCAAAAAGTCGAAAAAAATTTGTTTAAAAAGCCAGGATTTTTTGGTAAGTGTCAAAAAGTGGGGATTTTTTAAAAATGTCAAAATTTCGGAAATTTTTTGTAAGTGTCAAAAAGTCTGATTTTTTTTTGTCAAAAAGTCAAGATTTTTTTCCAAGAGTCAAAAAGTCGGAAATATTTTTGTCAAAGTCTGGATTTTTTCTAAGTGTCAAAAATTCAGAATTTTTTTCTCAAAAAGTCAGAAATATGTTTGTCAAAAAGTCAAGATTTCTTCTAAGAGTCAAAAAGTCAGAAATGTTTTTGTCAAAATATTTTTTTTCCTCTTCTAATTTTCAAAGAGTGGGGATTTTTTAAAAATGTCAAAAAGTCTGACATTTTTTTGTCAAAAAGTCGAAAAAAAAATTGTTAAAAAAGCCAGGATTTTTTGGTAAGTGTCAAAAAGTGGGGATTTTTTAAAAATGTCAAAATTTCGGAAATTTTTTGTAAGTGTCAAAAAGTCTGAATTTTTTTGGGCAAAAAGTCGAGATTTTTTTCCAAGAGTCAAAAAGTCGGAAATATTTTTGTCAAAGTCTGGATTTTTTCTAAGTGTCAAAAATTTAGATTTTTTTTCTCAAAAAGTCAGAAATATGTTTGTCAAAACGTCAAGATTTCTTTTAAGAGTCAAAAAGTCAGAAATGTTTTTGTCAAAAATTGTCTGTTTTTCTTCTAATTTTCAAAGAGTGGGGATTTTTTTAAATGTCAAAAAGTCAGAAATGTTTTTGTCAAAAAGTCGAAAACATTTTGGTAAAAAAGCTGGGATTTTTTTGTAAGTGTCAAAAAGTGTTTTTTTTTTAAAAATGTCAAAAATTCGGAATTTTTTTCCAAGGGTCAAAAAGTTAAATTTTTTTGGTCAAAAAGTTGGAATGCTTTTTTCAAATAGTCCAGATTTCTTCTAGGTGTTAAAAAGTCGGAAATGCTTTTCTCAAAAAGTCGGGATTTTTTTAAAGTGTCAAAGTTGGCAATTTTTACCGAGTGTCAAAAAGTCGTGATTTTTTTGTAAGTGTCAAAAAGTCGGAAATTTTTTTGTTAAAAAGTCGAGATTTTTTTTCTAGGTGTCAAAAAGTCTGATTGTCAGCCACGCATAATCATTTTTAATTGGTTGCAGTGTTTGATTGGTAGTCAATGTAGTTCTTGCGGAACAGGAGGTAGTCAAAAAGTTGAACATTTTTTGTAAGTGTCAAAAAGTCAGAATTTTTTTAGCTACTTCTAAATCACTAATCCTTGTCTCCATGGCGACAAATAAAATAAGTTCCTTATAAGTATTATTATCACTGCAGGATGAGGACTAGCTCAACAAACTGTAGCTCATTGGTGTCAAAATGTAAACAAACACCATAGGTGGATCTACACCTGACATCCACTGTAATGATACCAAGTACAGGAGCGTATCTAGTCGATACCACTATGATTACGAAAGTATTTTTTGGCATCACGTCTTCATTTTGTTTTGTTTTTTTGTTTTTTTTTAATATTATGTTTATAAAGTCAGTAAATATGTCCCTGGACACATGAGGACTTTGAATATGACCAATGTATGATCCTGGAACTACTTGGTATCGACATCGATACCCAAATGTGTGGTATCATCCCAAACTAATGTCAAGTATCAAAGAAGAGAAGAATAAGTGATTATTACATTTGAACAGAAGTGTAGATAGAACATGTTGAAACAGAAAATAAGCAGATATTAACAGTAAATGAACAAGTAGAGTAATGATCCATTTTTTACAGTTTGTCCCTCATAATGTATATAAAATAATAGGTGTATAAATGACACAATATAATACTAATTAGGAGTCTTGGTTTGTTTACTTACTACTAAAAGACAAGTTGTCTAGTATGTTCAACATTTTATTGAAGGACTAAATAACAATAATAAACATATGTTTCATCCACACTAACATGTTTTGTTCAAATAAAGACAATAATGACATATTTGGTGGTCCACTTTATTTAGAAAAGCACTGAAAAGTATGGAAATACATTTTGGCCCCGGTACCAAACTATTGTTACCGGGCCAACAATCCAAGCAGGGACTATTTGCTTGAAATGAAACTGGTCTTTGAACAAACACAGTCTGACACTTTCCAGCTTTCCAGGTGAGCACCCGATTTGGCGCAGTGATCCGTAAGTAAGCAAACACAGAGCTTGGTTTATTTAACCACGGGGCTCAGTGGAGTGTGAAGAGCAACAGGAGGTGCTGCTGCCACCACTGCCACACACCAACATGGACTTCTTCGTGTTTGACGCCAACATGGACTTGTTCGTGTTTGCAAACACAGCAGAGACTGGGAGGCTGCTGTCACTCCTCACTGGAAGCAGGATGGAAGGCAGGGAAGTGTCTGGATGATGGATGCAGGCTGCATGTGCATTTCTTGCATACTTTCTCTGGAGGCCTGCATGCACATGTGCTTTCTTGGCGTGTTTGGAGTCGCTGACAGGGCGTGTTTCAGGGGGGGACTCAGAAATGTGCAGGGGGCGACATGTGTATCGACCTAGCTACGCTACTGTACTTGGTATCATTACAGTGGATGTCAGGTGTAGATCCACCAATGGTGTTTGTTTACATTGTGACGCCGCTGACCTACGGTGTGTAGTGAAGCGTGTTTAGCTATTCCTCCATACTTGTAAGAAACATACTTTATTTGTCGCCATGGAGACAAGGATTAGTGATTTAGAAGTAGCTAAAAAAATTCAGACTTTTTGACACTGAGATATTTTTTGGGAATTTTTGACTACCTCCTGTTCTGCAAGAACTACATTGACTGCCAATCAGACACTGAAGCCAGTTAAAAATAATTATGTGTGGCTGCCAATCTGACTTTTTGACAATTGAAAGAATTCTCGACTTTTTGACAAAAAAATTCCTGACTTTTTGACACTTGGAAAAAAATCTTGACTTTTTGACCCCAAAAAAATCTGACTTTTTGACACTTAGAAAACATCCCAGCTTTTTGACCCCAAAAATGTCCGACTTTTTGAAGTTCGGAAAAAATCCCGACTTTTTGAAATTTTGAAAAAATCCCGACTTTTTGAAATTTTGAAAAAATCCCGACTTTTTGACCAAAAAATTCAGATTTTGACACTTAGAAGAAATGTCAACTTTTTGTGAAAAAAAATTCAGACTTTTTGACAAAAATATTTCCCACTTTTTGACAAAAATATTTCCGACTTTTTGACACTTGGAAAAAAATCTTGACTTTTTGACCCCCCAAAAAATCTGACTTTTTGACACTTAGAAAACATCCCGGCTTTTTGACCCCAAAAAATTTCCGACTTTTTGAAATTTAGAAAAAAAAACAGACTTTTTGACCCAAAATTCAGACTTTGACACTTAGAAGAAATGTCAACTTTTTGTGAAAAAAATTCAGACTTTTTGACAAAAATATTTTCCACTTTTTGAGAAAAATATTTCCGACTTTTTGACACTTGGAAAAAAATCTTGACTTTTTGACCCCCAAAAAATCTGACTTTTTGACACTTAGAAAACATCTCGGCTTTTTGACCAAAGAAATTTCAGACTTCTTGAAGTTCAGAAAAAATCCCGACTTTTTGAAATTTAGAAAAAAAAAAAGACTTTTTGACCAAAAAATACAGACTGTGACACTTTGAACAAATGTCAACTTTTTGTAATAAAAAATCAGACTTTTTGCCAAAAATAATTCCGACTTTTTGACACTTAGAAAAAATCCCGACTTTTTGACAAAAATTTCGGACTTTTTGACTACCTCCTGTTCTGCAAGAACTCCATTGACTACCCATCAAACACCGCAACCAATTAAAAAAATATATATGTGTAGCTGCCAATCCGACTTTTTGACACTTAAAAAAATTCCAGACTTTTTGGCAAAAAAATTCCGACTTTTTGACACTTGAAAAAATTCTCGACTTTTTGACAAAAAAATTCCTGACTTTTCTGACACTTGGAAAAAAATCTCGACTTTTTGACAAAAAAAAAAAAAAAATGGACTTTTTGACACTTAGAAAAAACACCCAAAAAATTTCGGACTTTTTGAAGTTCGGAAAAATTACGACTTTTTGACTAAAAATTTCGGACTTTTTGACTACCTCCTGTTCTGCAAGAACTCCATTGACTACCCATCAAACACTGCAAACAATTCCGACTTTTTGACCTTTGGAAAAAATCTCAACTTTTTGACCCAAAAAAATTTGACTTTTTGACACTCGGAAAAAATCCCGGCTTTTTGACCAAAAAATTTCCGACTTTTTGAAGTTCGGAAAAAATCCCAACTTTTTGAAATTTAGAAAAAATCCAGACCTTTTGACCAAAAAATTCAGACTTTGACACTTAGAAGAAATGTCAACTGTTTGTGAAAAAAATTCAGACTTTTTGACAAAAATATTTCCACTTTTTGCCAAAAATATTTCCGACTTTTTGACACTTAGAAAAAATCCCGACTTTTTGACAAAAAATTTCGGACTTTTTGACTACCTCCTGTTCTGCAAGAACTACATTGATTACCAATCAGACACTGTATCCAATTAAAAATAATTATGTGTGGCTGCCAAACTGACTTTTTGACACTTGAAAAAATTCTCGACTTTTTGACAAAAAAATTCCTGACTTTTTGACACTTGGAAAAAAATCTTGACTTTTTGACAAAAAAAAAATGTGACTTTTTGAAACTTAGAAAACATCCCGGCTTTTTGACCCAAAAAATTTCCGACTTTTTGAAGTTCGGAAAAAATCCCGGCTTTTTGAAATTTAGAAAAAAAACAGACTTTTTGACCAAAAAATTCAGACTTTGACACTTAGAAGAAATGTCAACTTTTTGTGAAAAAAAATTCAGACTTTTTGACAAAAATATTTCCGACTTTTTGACACTTGGAAAAAAATCTTGACTTTTTGACAAAAAAAAAAAATCTGACTTTTTGACAATTGGAAAACATCCCGGCTTTTTGACCCAAAAAATTTCCGACTTTTTGAAGTTCGGAAAAAATCCCGGCTTTTTGAAATTTAGAAAAAAAACAGACTTTTTGACCAAAAAATTCAGACTTTGACACTTAGAAAAAATGTCAACTTTTTGTGAAAAAAATCCCGACTTTTTGAAATTTTGAAAAAATCCCGACTTTTTGACCAAAAAATTCAGATTTTGACACTTAGAAAAAATGTCAACTTTTTGTGAAAAAAATTCAGACTTTTTGACAAAAATATTTCCCACTTTTTGACAAAAATATTTCCGACTTTTTGACACTTGGAAAAAAATCTTGACTTTTTGACCCCAAAAAAATCGGACTTTTTCACACTTAGGAAACATCCCGGCTTTTTGACCAAAGAAATTTCAGACTTCTTGAAGTTCGGAAAAAATCCAGACTTTTTGAAATTTAGAAAAAAAAATACTTTTTGACCAAAAATTCAGACTTTGACTCTTAGAAGAAATGTCAACTTTTTGTGAAAAAAATTCAGACTTTTTGACAAAAATATTTCCCACTTTTTGACAAAAATATTTCCCACTTTTTGACACTTAGAAATAATCCCGACTTTTTGACATAAAATTTCGGACTTTTTGACTACCTCCTGTTCTGGAAGAACTCCATTGACTACCCATCAAACACTGCAAACAATTAAAAAAAATGTATGTGTAGCTGCCAATCCGACTTTTTGACACTTAAAAAAATTCCAGACTTTTTGACAAAAATATTCCCGACTTTATAACACTTGAAAATATTCTTGACTTTTCGACAAAAAAATTCCTGACTTTTTGACTACCTCCTGTTCTGCAAGAACTCCATTGACTAAAAACACCGCAACCAATTAAAAAAAATTATGTGTAACTGCCAATCTGACTTTTTGACACTTAAAAAAATTCCAGACTTTTTGACAAAAAAATTCCCGACTTTATAACATTTGAAAAAATTCTCGACTTTTCGACAAAAAAAATTCCTGACTTTTTGACACTTGGAAAAAAATCTTGACTTTTTGACACTTGGAAAAAAATCTTGACTTTTTGACAAAAAAAATCTGACTTTTTGACACTTAGAAAAAACACCCCAAAAATTTCCGACTTTTTGAAGTTCGGAAAAAATCCAGACTTTTTGACCCAAAAATTCAGACATTGACATTTAGGAGAAATGTTGACTTTTTGTGAAAAAAATTCAGTCTTTTTGCCAAAAATATTTCCCACTTTTTGACAAAAATATTTCCCTGTTTTTGACACTTAGAAAAAATTCCGAATTTTTGACTAAAAAATTCGGACTTTTTGACTACCTCCTGTTCTGCAAGAACTCCATTGACAACCCATCAAACACTGCAAACAATTAAAAAAAAATGTATGTGTAACTGCCAATCCGACTTTTTGACACTTAAAAAAATTCCAGACTTTTTGAAAAAAAATTCCAGACTTTTTGACACTTAAAAAAATCTCAACTTTTTGACAATTTTTTTTTTACTTTTTGACACTCGGAAAAAATCCCGGCTTTTTCACCCCACAATTTCCCACTTTTTGAAGTTTGGAAAAAAATCCAGACTTTCTGAAATTTAGAAAAAATCCAGTCTTTTTGACCAAAAAATTCAGACTTTGACACTTAGAAGAAATGTCAACTTTTTGTGAAAAAAATTCAGACTTTTTGACAAAAATATTTCCCACTTGTTGAAAAAAATATTTCCCACTTTTTGACACTTAGAAAAAATCCCGACTTTTTGACAAAAAATGTCAGACTTTTTGACTACCTCCTGTTCTGTAAGAACTCCATTGACTACCCATCAAACACTGCAACCAATTAAAAAAATGTATGTGTAGCTGCCAATCTGACTTTTTGACACTTAAAAAAATTCCAGAATTTTTGAAAAAAAAATTCCAGACTTTTTGAAAAAAAAATTCCAGACTTTTTGACACTTGAAAAAATCTCAACTTTTTGACAAATGTTTTTTTATTTTTTGACACTCGGAAAAAATCCCATTTTTTTCACCCCAAAATTTCCCACTTTTTGAAGTTCGGAAAAAATCCCGACTTTCTGAAATTTTGAAAAAAATCCAGACTTTTTGACCAAAAAATCCAGACTTTTTGACCAAAAAATTCAAACTTTGACACTTAGAAGAAATGTCAACTTTTTGTGAAAAAAATTCAGACTTTTTGACAAAAATATTTCCCACTTTTTGACAAAGATATTTCCCACTTTTTGACACTTAAAAAAATTCCAGACTTTTCGACAAAAAAATTCCTGACTTTTTGACACTTAGAAAAAAATCTTGACTTTTTGACAAAAAAAAATCTGACTTTTTGACAATTAGAAAAAACACCCAAAAAAGTTCCGACTTTATGAAGTTCGGAAAAAATCCAGACTTTTTGACCAAAAAATTCAGACGTTGACACTTAGGAGAAATGTCGACTTTTTGTGAAAAAATTCAGTCTTTTTGCCAAAAACATTTCCCACTTTTTGACAAAAATATTTCCCTGTTTTTGACACTTAGAAAAAATCCGACTTTGTGACACTTAAAAAAATTCCCGATTTTTTTGACGTTTAGAAAAAATCCAGACTTTTTCACCAAAAATTTCCGACTTTTGGACACTTTGAAGAAATCACGACTTTTTGACCAAAACATTTCTGACTTTTTGACATTCGGAAAAATGTCAGACTTTTTGACTACCTCCTGTTCTGCAAGAACTCCATTGACTGCCAATCAAACACTGCAAACAATTAAAAATATTTATGTGTGGCTGCCAATCTGACTTTTTGACACTTTATTGGGAATCTTTTGTCAAAAAGTCGGGATTTTTTTCAAAGTGTCAAAAAGTCGGTAATTTTTCCAAGTATCAAAAACTCGGATTGGCAGCCACACATCAATATTTTTAATTGGATACGGTGTTTGATGGGTAGTCAGTGGAGTTCTTGCAGAACAGGAGGTAGTCAAAAAGTCGGAATTTTTTTTTAAGTGTCAAAAAGTTGAAAAATATTTTGTCAAAAAGTCTGGATTTTTTCTCAGTGTCAAAAAGTCGGGAATTTTTCCAAGCATCAAAAAGTCTGATTGGCAGCCCAACTTCCATCAGTCTACCCCAGAGCAGCTGTGGCTGCAAATGTAGCTTACCACCATCCAGGTGTGAATGTGTAGTGAATGGATGATGGCTTCTAACTTCTTTCTAAAGTGCTTTGAGTATCTACATCAATGTAATCCATTACTTTATCTTTGTCTTTATCATCCTGTTCCAAGTTTCTTTTATGCAAACTATCAACTTAGCCTCAGACTTTCCGACTAAACAAGCCCTAGCAGGAGCGCCCACATGTTTGTAGGAAGTTTCTGCAAACATGTTAATGTCTCGGGGGCCACTTATTTGTCCCCTGATCCACCAGTTAAAAAAAAAAAACTGTCCTCCAGGCTGTTTTTGTGGGACTTTGTGCCCAATGAAGCCGAACAGGGTGCAAAGTGTTCCAGCACTTTTGTTCCGAAGCTGATCAGAATTCTGCAAGTGTGCAGGCGTGTCCTTTTGTGGTGGACTCCACAACTCACACCATCTCAATAGCAAGCACATGGGGGAGAAAAAAACAACAAAAAAAGTTGGACTCATATTAGTGAACTCACCACCAAAGCCCTTCTCCCCCTTCTTTTCTGTAAAATTATTTCAAATAGCAGAGCCTTTAAGTGCTGCTGGAAAACATGCTGTGATCATTATCACTAGCAGGACTTGCTCTAAATGCTCTTTAGTAGCATGGAGACATGTACAGTCCTGGTCAAAAGTTTACGTACACTTGTAAAGAACATGTCATGGCTGTCTTCACTTTCCAATCATTTCTACAACTTAATTGTTCCATCTGACACCACATGGACAAAGATAAGACCTTCTGGAGGAAAGTTCTGTGGTCAGATGAAACAAAAATGGAGCTGTTTGGCCACAATACCCAGAAATATTTTTGGAGGAGAAAAGGTGAGGCCTTTGAATCCCGGAAACACCATGCCTACCATCAAGCAATATTGCCCCCTTGTGGGACTGTGCCGTCACAACTCCCTCCTCCAACCCATAACAGTCCTGACTTAAATGTGTGGACAAGGCTGAAGAAACAAGTCCATGACAGAAAACCAACAAATTTGCACCAATTTTGTGAAGAGGAGAGGACAAAAATGTAAGCAGAAGCTTGTGGATGGCTACCAAAAGTGCCTTATTGCAGGTAAACTTGCCAAGGGACATGTAAGCAAATATTAACATTGCTGTACGTATACTTTTGACCCAGTCACATTTATAGTAGAGACATAATAAATTCATAAAAGAAGCAAACTTCATGAAAGGTTTTTTTGTCACCAACCAGTATGTCCTCGATCATACTGATGTTTAAAAACTCTACACTCGAAATCTATTTTACGTTTCCCGAATGGCTTTTATTGTGAAAGTTACTGACCGTTCAGTCCAAAATGGCGGATGACTGGGTTAACACTCCACAATATATAATAAATACATAGAGCAATATTGCCCCCTTGTGGGACTGTGCCGTCACAACTCCCTCCTCCAACCCATAACAGTCCTGACTTAAACGTGTGGACAATGCTGAAGAAACAAGTCCATGTCAGAAAACCAACAAATTTGCATAAATTTTGTCAAGAGGAGTGGTCAAAAACTAGACCAGAAGCTTGTGGATGGCTACCAAAAGCGCCTTATTGCAGGTAAACTTGCCAAGGGACATGTAAGCAAATATTAACATTGCTGTACGTATACTTTTGACCCAGTCACATTTACAGTAGAGACATAATAAATTCATAAAAGAAGCAAACTTCATGAATGTTTTTTTTGTCACCAACAAGTATGTCCTCTATCACACTGATGTTTAAAAACTCTACATTAGAATCTATTTTATGTTTCCCCAACGACTTTTATTGTGAAAGTTACTGACTGTTCAGTCCAAGATGGTGGACGACTGGCGCAAACACTCCACAATATATAATAAATACATAGAGCAATATTGCCCCCTTGTGGGACTGTGCCGTCACAACTCCCTCATCCAACCCATAACAGTCCTGACTTAAATGTGTGGACAATGCTGAAGAAACAAGTCCATGTCAGAAAACCAACAAATTTGCACCAATTTTGTGAAGAGGAGAGGACAAAAATGTAAGCAGAAGCTTGTGGATGACTACCAAAAGCGCCTTATTGCAGTGAAACTTGCCAAGGGACATGTAAGCAAATATTAACATTGCTGTACGTATACTTTTGACCCAGTCACATTTACAGTAGAGACATAATAGATTCATAAAAGAAACAAACTTCATGAATGTTTTTTTTGTCACCAACAAGTATGTCCTCTATCACACTGATGTTTAAAAACTCTACACTCGAAATCTCTTTCACGTTTCCCCAACGACTTTTATTGTGAAAGTTACTGACTGTTCAGTCCAAAATGGCGGACGACTAGGGTAAACACTCCACAATATATAATAAATACATCGAGCAATATTGCCCCCTTGTGGGACTGTGCCGTCACAACTCCCTCCTCCAACCCATAACAGTCCTGACTTAAATGTGTGGACAATGCTGAAGAAACAAGTCCATGTCAGAAAACCAACACATTTGCACCAATTTTTTGAAGAGGATTGGACAAAAACTCAACCAGCAGCTTGTGGATGGCTACCAAAAGCGCCTTAATGCAGGTAAACTTGCCAAGGGACATGTAAGCAAATATTAACATTGCTGTACGTATACTTTTGACCCAGTCACATTTACAGTAGAGACATAATAAAGTCATAAAAGAAGCAAACTTCATGAATATTTTTTGTGACCAACAAGTATGTGCTGCAATCACAACAAAATAAGAGTTGTAGAAATGATAGGAAACTGAAGACAGCCATGACATGATGTCCTTTACAAGTGTACGTAGACTTTGGACCAGGACTGTACGTGGTTTTAGTGATCCCGAGGGGTGAGATGTGACACAGACTATGGTTTGTGTTTTGCCGGTGGACCAGAGAAGACGCGCTCTCCAAGAGGCGACCTCCACCAAAGCCAACCCTTCAGTCTTGTCTTGGGTTTTCTGTCTTGTTATTGACATGTTTTATTTTGAAAAGCAATCCTCTTTTTCCAGATCACGGTCCCTTCCTCTTGTGTCACCAGTCTGACGTCATCCCTGACCCTTGATTGTTTCCCATTATCCTCATATCCTATTTAAGCTCATGCCTCCTTTTGTCCTGTGCCAGATTGTCTCGTTCTTACGTGCCTTTCTAGCGTCTATGCCCATGTCCATGTCCATGTCCTTTTCTTGCCTTTTTTCCTGGTTTTCCTCTTTAGATCAAGCAATTATTTTTGCTGTAATTTTGAGTTGACTTTTTCCTCCTTCGAGCACACCTCTGTTATCCTTCGTCTACCTCATTGGTGAGTGTTTGTCTTTATCTAAATCCTGTTTTTTTGCCTCATTGAGTGATTTTTTGTGTATTCATATTTAGTGTACATATATCGTTATTTTGTTTTTTCCTCCTGTTGGAGCGCTTTAGGTTATTTTTACATTTAATACGACCTTTTTGTTAGTTAATTGTCTTGTTAGTTACTTCCTCCTATTTTTCGGAGTGATTTTGATTGACCTTTTTTCTGAATTATTTTCTGCGTAATTAATATTATTCCTGCGAAATACTTTTTGCTCTGGACGTAAAAGTCCTTTCCAAATAAAAGCTTTATTTTGGAACTTCCTCTTTGCATCTGGTTTCTCTCCTTATTCCAAGTCCTGACACAGCGTGAGACTGAAGCCTGACTTCTGACACCAAAATTCAACTTTTCTTTTCTAAATGTGTGCGCACATTCCATTTTCAACACGTACTAATCTATACTCAACACATTTTTAAAGTTCCTAGTCAGTCTGATCTGTGAGAAGTGTGATGAAGACCTTTTCTTCCTCATCCGCCTCCATACATGTTCCTTTACCTTGCCAACGGCTCCCTCTTGTGGTTAGTTACAAAACTACAACTTAGTGTCATTATCGAATGCAGCTAAATGATTCATACTGTGAACAATTTCTGAGTTAAATGTCATGTTTTATTCAAATCCTGTAAGTCTTGCGACCGGAGAGGACATACAAGCAATGTAACAAATTTATTTTAATAAATAAAGAACTAATCAATGAATGTGTAATGATAATGTTGTTAATGGAACATTGTTTACATTTGTGTGAATTTAGCTTGGAAAGTAGTTATAGTTTGTAATAATAATGAACTATTAGGTTTGTGTTTCTGAATAATGCAACATTTATTATCCTTTATTATTTTTTTTTTATATGTAGCAGGTATATATATATATTGTATGCATTCCACCAAAATTCCCTCACGTTTTTTTTGATTGCCACTTTAATTTTGTATTTTTTTTTTCAGCAAATACTTCCTTTTGAGAGTATTTGTCATTTTATTTTGAAGTCCTACCTTCTTCCGGTAGTGACGTTGTCGTCCTCACTTGCTATGGATGCATCATTTATCAGTCTGCTTCAAAAATATCCATCCATCCATCCATTTTCTACCGCTTGTCCCTTGTGGTCGCTCAGCTACAATCGAGCGGAAGGCAAATTACACCCTGGACAAGTCGCCACTTTATCACAGGGCCAACACAGATAGACAACATTCACACACTAGGGACCATTTAGTGTTGCCAATCAACCTATCCCCAGGTGCATGTCTTTGGAAGTGGGAGGGGCCTATCCCCAGGTGCATGTCTTTGGAGGTGGGAGGGGCCTATCCCCAGGTGCATGTCTTTGGAGGTGGGAGGGGCCTATCCCCAGGTGCATGTCTTTGGAGGTGGGAGGGGCCTATCCCCAGGTGCGTGTCTTTGGAGGTGGGAGGGGCCTATCCCCAGGTGCATGTCTTTGGAGGTGGGTGGGGCCTATCCCCAGGTGCATGTCTTTGGAGGCGGGAGGGGCCTATCCCCAGGTGCATGTCTTTGGAGGTGGGAGGGGCCTATCCTCAGCATGTCCTTGGAGGTGGGAGGGGCCTATCCCCAGGTGCATGTCTTTGGAGGTGGGAGGGGCCTATCCCCAGGTGCATGTCTTTGGAGGTGGGCGGGGCCTATCCCCAGGTGCATGTCTTTGGAGGTGGGGGTGGCCTATCTCCAGGTGCATGTCTTTGGAGGTGGGAGGGGCCTATCCCGAATTGTTTATTTTTGGAGATGGGAGGGGCCTATCCCCAGGTGCATGTCTTTGGAGGTGGGAGGGGCCTATCCCCAGGTGCATGTCTTTGGAGGTGGGTGGGGCCTATCCCCAGGTGCATGTCTTTGGAGGTGGGGTTGGCCTATCTCCAGGTGCATGTCTTTGGAGGTGGGAGGGGCCTATCCCGAATTGTTTATTTTTGGAGATGGGAGGGGCCTATCCCCAGGTGCATGTCTTTGGAGGTGGGAGGGGCCTATCCCCAGGTGCATGTCTTTGGAGGTGGGAGGGGCCTATCCCCAGGTGCATGTCTTTGGAGGTGGGAGGGGCCTATCCCCAGGTGCATGTCTTTGGAGGTGGGAGGGGCCTATCCCGAATTGTTTATTTTTGGATATGGGAGGGGCCTATCCCCAGGTGGCTGTCTTTGGAGTTGGGAGGGGCCTATCCCGAATTGTTTATTTTTGGATATGGGAGGGGCCTATCCCCAGGTGGCTGTCTTTGGAGGTGGGAGGGGCCTATCCCGAATTGTTTATTTTTGGATATGGGAGGGGCCTATCCCCCGGTGCATGTCTTTGGAGGTGGGAGGGGCCTATCCCCAGGTGCATGTCTTTGGAGGTGGGAGGGGCCTATCCCCAGGTGCATGTCTTTGGAGGTGGGCGGGGCCTATCCCCAGGTGCATGTCTTTGGAGGTGGGGGTGGCCTATCTCCAGGTGCATGTCTTTGGAGGTGGGAGGGGCCTATCCCGAATTGTTTATTTTTGGAGATGGGAGGGGCCTATCCCCAGGTGCATGTCTTTGGAGGTGGGAGGGGCCTATCCCCAGGTGCATGTCTTTGGAGGTGGGAGGGGCCTATCCCCAGGTGCATGTCTTTGGAGGTGGGAGGGGCCTATCCCCAGGTGCATGTCTTTGGAGGTGGGTGGGGCCTATCCCCAGGTGCATGTCTTTGGAGGTGGGGTTGGCCTATCTCCAGGTGCATGTCTTTGGAGGTGGGAGGGGCCTATCCCGAATTGTTTATTTTTGGAGATGGGAGGGGCCTATCCCCAGGTGCATGTCTTTGGAGGTGGGAGGGGCCTATCCCCAGGTGCATGTCTTTGGAGGTGGGAGGGGCCTATCCCCAGGTGCATGTCTTTGGAGGTGGGAGGGGCCTATCCCCAGGTGCATGTCCTTGGAGGTGGGAGGGGCCTCTCTTCACACACCTGGCTCTGGGTCTCAGAGACAATCAAAATACAAACAATTGTACATCAAAGTAAAAAGTACATCAAGGAGACATGTTTATTTTTGGATCTGAACAGCTATTTACCCACATTAAAGCGCCTGGGTCAAAATGACTCGCAACATCATCTTTTTATACAAACTCTGCACAAACATTCCACTACACAATAAAGTGTCCAGATTTACACACCAGTTCATGACCCTAGATGAGGAAAAGTCATCAGATTTCAGCAAGAAAAAGAAAGGATAACCAGTACTTTGATCAACACAAAAACTGAAATGGGTCAAATTGACCCTTAACATAATACAATTGGAATAAAAAATGTATTGTATGTCACTTTTCTAAATGTTTATATAACCTAAAATAAAATTGTTATTGGTTTAACCTGTTTTCTTGACTGTTTTGAGTGCATTTACACTCAAAACAGGGCGGCATGGCGTAGTGGGTAGAGCGGCCGTGCCAGAAACCTGAGGGTTGCAGGTTCGCTTCCCACCTATGGACATCAAAGTCGCTGCCGTTGTGTCCTTGGGCAGGACACTTCACCCTTTGCCCCCGGTGCCGCTCACACCGGTGAATGAATGATGATTGAATGATTGGTGGTGGTCGGAGGTGCAAACTGGCAGCCACGCTTCCGTCAGTCTACCCCAGGGCAGCTGTGGCGACAGATGTAGCTTACCACCACTAGGTGTGAATGAATGATGGGTTCCCACTTCTCTGTGAGCGTTTTGAGTATATAACAATAGAAAAGCGCGATATAAATCTAATCCATTATTATTATTATTATTATTACACAGTACGGGTCAAAACGACCCGCAACATAATCAATGTCATTTTTTCCCAACATAGTACAAGGGTTAACTGGATAGAGGAAAATAAATCAAGGAAAGTAGTCGTGTGCTCGGACTCAAGCAGTGCTTTGATGAGCATAAAAAAAAGAAACAAGGCAAGATTTAGTTTATGAAATAGTTCAGGCAATATATTTATATTGATAAATAAAGCGGGAGGTGTGGTAACATTTCTCCGGGTTCCTGATCATGTAGGAGTTGTGGGGAATGAGTTAGCTGATAGATATGCCGAACAAGCAACTCATAAAAACAGAAAGATGGAGATGAAGCACAGTAAAGAAGAAGTGAAGAACATCATTAAGATAGAACACAATAAAAAATGGCAGGATCATTGGAATAAGGAAAGAAAAGGTAGAGTATTACAAAGTCCAGAGGAGAGGAGGAATAGAAATAGGAAGCAAGAAGACATTATTACTAGAATGAGATCAGGACAGGGGTGTCCAAAGTGCAGCCCGGGGGCCATTTGTGGCCCGCAGGTCATTTTTTAACGGCCCCACGGCACATTTGAAAAATACGATTGGAACATTTTTAAAACGTAAAAAGTGATATAAAAGAGCAAACGGGGGAAATGTAACAAGAAAATGTTGCAATGTTTACTCTGATAACACAAAGCTGCCATGCAGGCTGTTTCTTTCTTTTTAAACATAATAATGAATCAGAGTCAATGTCATTATGAATTATTCACCTAATTAATACTCCGATTACGTCACGTTAAATTTTCCACTTTGAGATATTTTTGGGGGAAAATGTTACATATAAAAAACTGAGCTGTTTTTTTTTTTTAAGAAGGGTCTAAAATGAACAAACTAAAAACATAAACAACAATAAAATTCATAATTGACTGATGGATCTGAAGTTGATCTCGAGATTATTGTGCTAAAAGTAAACAGTAAAACATTTATCATTTATTTTCTAACACTTTAATGAGTAGAACCCTTTTGGATCCCCAATAATTTTAAGGTGATTTGTTTTTAAGTGTCATCGCTCAAAAAATCCATCCATCCATCCATTTTCTACCGCTTATTCCCTTTCGGGGTCGGGGGGGCGCTGGCGCCTATCTCAGCTACAATCGGGCGGAAGGCGGGGTACACCCTGGACAAGTCGTCACCTCATCACAGGGCCAACACAGATAGACAGACAACATTCACACACTAGGGACCATTTAGTGTTGCCAATCAACCTATCCCCAGGTGCATGTCTTTGGAGGTGGGAGGGGCCTATCCCCAGGTGCATGTCTTTGGAGGTGGGAGGGGCCTATCCCCAGATGCATGTCTTTGGAGGTGGGAGGGGCCTATCCCCAGGTGCATGTCTTTGGAGGTGGGAGGGGCCTATCCCCAGGTGCATGTCTTTGGAGGTGGGAGGGGCCTATCCCCAGGTGCATGTCTTTGGAGGTGGGAGGGGCCTATCCCCAGGTGCATGTCTTTGGAGGTGGGAGGAAGCCGGAGTACCCGGAGGGAACCCACGCATTCACGGGGAGAACATGCAAACTCCACACAGAAAGATCCCGAGCCTGGATTTGAACCCAGGACTGCAGGACCTTCGTATTGTGAGGCAGACGCACTAACCCCTCTGCCACCGTGAAAAAAATAATAATGAATTAAAATCAATGGCATTATGAGTTTTTGACCTTTTTTGTTGTGGGACATGCGCATTCTGCGTCTCTCTCCGCTGCGAGTCCAACCAGAGGACCCGCCGACAGCGCACTCCGGACACGCCCCCGCATTCATCAAGCGGACCGCGCCCACTCTCCGCCGCAGCCGGCTGCAGGACACACCTGTGACTGACGATGAGCAGCATAAAAGACCAGTGGACACAGGGATCCGTGCGGGAACTTAGTTCCAAATGCGTACCGTAAGCAATCACCCTGCGTTATGCAAACCTGCTCTCCCTGTGCCCTGTACCTCTACGTGTTCTCAGTGTCTTTTCCCGTGTCCCCACAGAATTCTCCGTCGCCCGCAAGGTGAGCTGTGCGTCTCACTCTTTTCCCTGGATCTCCCTCTGGATTCTGACTGCCTCCTTTGTACCTCGACTCCTCGCTCGTTTGACCTGAACCCTCTGCCTGCCCCACGGACTTCCGCGTTCTCTTTTGTCAACACTTGGGTAAAACACACTTCAGTTAATTTACACACTTAGAGTAACACCATACACTCTATAGTTTTTGCCACGCTCCATTTACTTAGTATATTTTCTGTTGATTTATTATTACATATATATATTAATAAATATTTGGACATACTGCCACCTGGTGTCCGTTTGCCGTCACGTCCTCCCTTAGTAAACCATAACAGTAAGTTCCCGCCAGAAAAATTAAATAGTAGGACCTGACGGCACAGTATTTTTTGTTGTTGTTGTTGTTGTTGTTTTCATAGCCCCCAGTGACTTTAGCTCTGTCCCAGTGACTTTTTGTTTGTTTGTTTTTTGGTTTTCTCAACTTTCCTCCTTCCTTTTTGCCCCTGTCACGATGTCTTTTTCCTCCACCATGGACAATTTTTATAGTCCTCAACACTCCGTCAAGGGACTGTTTAATTTCAATACGGGGAGGGATGAATTTGCCCGGCGCCTGGCCACCCACCTCCCACCCTTAGTGACAATTCCTCAGTCAGCTGGAGGCGTTTGGCATCCGCGTTCGGAAGGGGGGGATAGTGCTGGTGACTGTGCTGATGTGGTGGCGCATCTACACCCAGCCAGGCAAACCCCTGCCATACCTATACCATCTGTTTTTCATTTTTGTACTGGTGGCTGTGCTAATGTGGTAGCACAGCTGCAACCAGACAGACTTCCCCCTGCCCGAGATATCCCACCTATCTTCCGTTTTTCCCAGCCGCAGCCACCAGTCCC